>NW_025795799.1:0-24651 GCF_021613505.1 Equus quagga
ACCCAGTAGGTGATATCAGCTTGTCTGGCAGGTTGTTTCAGTGTGTCTGGCAGGTGGTTCTGGCGTGTCCAGCAGGTGGTTCTGGCATGTCAGGCACCTGGTTCTGGCTTTTCTGGCAGGTGGTTCTGTCGTGTCTCACTGGTGGTTCCACTGTGCCTGGAGGGTGGTTCCAGCAAGTCTGGCGGGTTGGTCAGGCATATAAGGGGCCTGGTTCCAGCATATCTGACAGGCGATTTTGGCATCCCCAGCAAGTGGTTCTGGCAAGTCAAGCAGGTAGTTGCAACGGGTCTTGCAGGTGGTTCAGGTGTGTCCTGAAGGTGGTACCGGCATACCTGGCAGGTGGCTCACGCAAGTCTGGCAGGTGGTTCAGGCATGTCTAGCAGGTGGTTCTGGCCTTAGGGTACCTGATTTCACCATGTCCAGCACCTGGTGTCTGGCGTATCTGGCAGGTGATTCTGGCATGTCTGGCAGGTAGTTCATGCAATTCTGGCAGGTGGTTCAGTTGTGTCCAGCAGGTGGCTCTGGCCTGTTGTGCACCATGTACCTGCGTGCCCGGCATGTGGATCCAGAATGTCCGTAAAGTGGTTCTGGCTGGTCCAGCAGGTGGTTTAGGCTATTACGGCAGCTGCCTCAGGCTTGTCCAGCACCTGGTTCTGGCCTGTCCTGGACTTGTTTCTGGCATATCCCCCATATGTTTCTGGCATGTCCAAGAGGTGTTTCCAGTGTGTCCGGCAGATGGTTTTGGCGTATGCAGAAGGTGATTTGGACGTCGCCGGCAGGTGTTTCCACCATGTCCAGCACCTGATTCTGGCGTATTTGGCAGGTGATTTCAATGTATCCAGCACCTGGTTCTGGCATATCCAACAGGTGGTTCCAGCGTGTCTGGCATGTGGTTCTGGTACGTTTGGAAGGTGGTTCCAGCGTGTCAGGTGGGTGCTTCCAGCGTGTCCGGCAGTTGGTTCCAGCGTGTCTTGTGGGTGGTTCCAGCATGTCAGGAAGGTGGTTCCATCAAGTCCGGGTAGTGGTTCCGGCATGTCCATCAGGTGGTTCCAGCTTGTCCGGCACATAGTTAGGCCATGTCCAGAAGGTAGTTCTGTCGTTTCTTGTGTGTAGTTCCAGCATTTCTGGTGGATGGTTTCGTTATGTCCGGTGGATAGTTCCGGCGTGTCATGCAGGTGGTTCTGATATGTCTGGAAGGTGGTTCTGTCATGTTCAGAGGTTGGTTCTGTGTTTGGCAGGTATTTCTTGTGTGTCCGACAGGTGGTTCCAGTGTTTCCGGGACCTCATTATGGCATGTCCAGTGGATGGCTCTGGCGTGTCCGGACCTGGTTTCAGCACATCTGGCAGGTGATTTTGTCATGTCCGGCAGGTAGTTCCGGCGTATCTGGGGCCTGATTCCTGTATGTCCAGGGGTGGTTACGGCATGTCCATGTGCTGGGTCTTCCGTGTCCAGGTGGTGGTTCTGGTGTGTCCGGCAAGTTATGCCAGAGTGTCTGGCAGGTGGTTCCGGACTGTCCAACATGTGGTTCTGGCGTTTCCTGGACCTGATTCCCACGTGTCTGCTGAGTGGTGCCAGCATGTCCGAGTGGTGGCTTCACTGTGTCCGGTGGGTGGTTCTGGCATGTCCAGCTGGTTGTTCCAGCGTATAACGGGCCTGGTTCCGGTGTATCCGCCAGGTGATTTTGGCATGTCTGGCAGGTGGTTCCGTCATTTCCAGTGCATGGCTCTGGCTTGTCAGGCAGTTGGTTCTGGCATGTCCATCAGGTGATTCTGGCTTGTCTGGCAGTTAGTTCCGGGGTGTCCAGAACCTGATTTCGGCGTGTCCAGTTTGTGGTTCCAGCGTATCCGTGTGGTGATTCCAACATATCTGGCAGGTGGTTCCAGCGTATCCGGGACCTGGTTCAGGCATATCTGGCAGGTGGTTCCAGCGTGTCTGGCACCTGGTTCTGGTGTGTCTGGCTTGTGGTTCCGGTGTATCCAGGTGGTGATTCTGACATATTGGCGGGTGGTTCCAGCAGATCCAGGACCTGGTTCAGGCGTATCCGGCAGGTGGCTTCAACATATCTAGCAAGTGGTTCCAGCGAGTCTCACACCTGGTTCTGGAGTATCTGGTAGGTGATTTCAGCATATCTGGTAGGTGGTTCTTGTGGTCCAGCTGGTTGTGCCAGTGTGTCTGTTGGGTGCATCAAGCGTGCCTCGTGGGTGATTCAGGCATTTCCAGGGGGTGGTTCAGGCTTGTCCAGAAGGTGCTTCAGGCGTGTCCAGCAGGTGGTTTAGCCATGTCCAGCTCCTGTTTCCGTTGTGTGCGGCACCTGTTTCTGGCATATCCGACTGGTGGTTCTGGCACATGGTTCTGGCGTATCAGGCAGGTGGTTTCAGCGCATCTGGCACCTGGTTCCGGCGTATCCGACAGGTGGTTTCAACGAGTCTGGCAGTTGGTTCCAGCATGTCTGGCATGTATTTCTGGCGTTTCCTTCAGGTTGTTCCATCATGTCATACGGGTGGTTGTGACATATCCGGATGGTGGTTCCGTCATGTTTGGCAGTTGGTTCTGTTGTGTCTGGCAGGTATTTCTTGTGTGTCTGAAAGGTGGTTCCAGTATGTCCAAGACCTCATTATGGTGTGTCCGGCGGGTGGTTCCAGCATGTCTTGCGGGTGGATCATCCATGTCCAGCGGGAGATTCTAGTGTGTCCAGCTGGTGGGTCAGCTGTGTTCAGCAGGTGGATCAGCGTTGTCTGGCTGGTGGATCAATTGTTTCCTGCAGGTGCTTACTGTCCGGGACCTGATTCCATCGTGTCCGGTGGGTGGTTTTGGCGTTTCCAGGTGGTGGTTCTGGCTTCTCCTGAAGTTGGTTCCAGCATATCTGGGACCTGGTTCTGGCGTGTCCAGCAGGTGGCTCCGACATGTCCAGCATCTGGTTCCGGAGTGTGCTACACCTGTTTCTGGCATATCCAGCAGGTGGTTCTGGCATGTCTGGCACATGGTTCCGGCATATCAGGCAGGTGATTTCAATGTGTCCGGCAGGTGGTTCCAGCATGTCCGGCACCTGGTTCTAGCATATTCAGCAGGTGGTTCCGGTGTGTCCAACACCTGGTTCCGGCATATCTGACAGGTGGTTCCGGCATGCCAGGCAGGTGGTTCTGGAGTGTCTGTCAAGTGGTTCAGTCATATCCGGCAGGTGGTTCAGTTCTGTCCGTCAGGTGGTTTCTGTGTGTCCGGCAACTGCTTCCCATGTATCCGGCAGGTGGTTCCAGCGTGTCTGGCTGGTGGTTCCAGCATGTCTGGCAGGTGGTTCTGGCGTGTCCAGCAGGTGGTTCCACCGTGTCTGGTAAGTTGTTCCAGCCTGTGCTGGACCTGTTTCTGGTGTATCTGGCAGGTGGTTTCGGCATGTCCAGAAGGTGGTTCCAGGGTGTCCGGCACATGGTTCCAGTGTCTCTGACCAGTGATTTGGACGTGTCCAGCAGGTGGCTTGGGACTGTCCACCAGGTAGTTGCACGGTGTCCTGCACCTGATTCTGGCGTGTCTGGCAGGTGGTTCCAGCGTGTCTGAGTGGTGGTTCCAGTTTGTCCGGTGGGTGGTTCTGGAATGTCTGGCCGGTTGTTCCAGCATATAAGGGGCCTGGTTCCGGCGTATCTGGCTGGTGATTTCGGCATGCCTGGCAGTTGATTCCAGTGAGTCAATCAGATGGTCCCAGCCTGCCCAACAGGTGGTTTAAGCATGTCCAGCAGGTGGTTCAGGCCTGTCCGGAAGGTGGCTCCTGTGTGTCCAGTGGGTGCTTCTGGCACATCTGGCAGTTGGTTCCGGCATGTCCAGCAGGTGGTTGTGCCGTATCCCAGACCTGAGTCGGTGTATCTGGTGGGTGCTTCCAGAGTGTCTGGCTGGTGGTTCAGGACTGTCCGGCTGGTGGTTGCATCATGTCCCAGACCTGATTACAGTGTGTCTGGCGGGTGGTTCTGGCGTGTCTGAGTGGTGGTTCCAGTGTGTCGAGCGGGTGGTTCCGGCATGTCTGGCAGATTGTTTGGGTGTATTAGGTGCCTGGTTCCAACGTATCAGGAAGGTGATTTGGGCGTGTCCAGTAGGTGGTTCCAGCAAGTCAAGCAGGTGGTTCCGGCATGCCTGGCACGTGGTTCCGGGGTGTCCAGCATGTGGTTAAGGCCTGTCCGGAAGGTGGTTCCAGTGTGTCTAGGGTCTGGTTCTGGCACATCTCACAGGTGGCTCTGGTGTGCCCAGCATGTGGTTCCAGAGTGTCCTTCAAGTGCTTCAGGTGTATCCGTCAGGTGGTTCAGGCCTCTCCAGGAGGTGGTTCAGGCTTGTCCGGAAGGTGGTTCAGTCACGTCCAGCACCTGGTTCCGGCATCTGCGACACCTGTTTCTGGTGTATCCAGAGAGTGGTTCTGGGGAGTCCAGCGTGTCCTTTCAGTATGTCTTGCCTGTGGTTCTGGCATGTCCAGCAGATGGTTCCAGCATGTCGGGCACCTGGCTCCAGTGTGTTTGGCAGGTGGTTCTGGCATGTCTACCAGATGGTTCCAGCGCATCCTGAAGGTGGTTACTGAGTGTCTGGCAGGTGGTTCAGTCGTGTCCAGCTCCTGGTTCTGGCATGTGCAACACGTTTCTGGTGTATCCAGCAGGTAGCTCCACAGTGTCCAGCAGGTGGTTCCGGAGTGTCACGGACCAGATTTTTACATGTCTGTCAGGTGGTTCCAGTGTGTCTGAGTGGTGGTTCCAGCATGTCAGATGGGTGGTTCCAGCATTTTCAGCGTGTTGTTCCAGTGTATAAGGGGCCTGGTACTGGCAAATCAGGCAGGTGATTTCGGCATGTCCAGCATTTGGTTCTGGTATGTGTGGCATGTGGTTCAGGTGTGTCTGGCAGGTGTTTCAGTCTTTTCTGGCATGTGTTTCGAGCGTGTCTGGCACCTGATTCTGGCGTGCCCAGCAGGAGGTTCCGGCATGTCAGGGGCCTGATTCCTGCGTGCCTGGGGTGTGGTTCCAGTGTGTCCATGTGCTGGTCCTTGCGTGTCCATGTGGTTGTTCTGGCATGTCTGGCAGGTTATGCCGACATGTCAAGCAGGTGGTGCAGGACTGTCCGATGCGTGGTTCCAGCATTTCCCTGACCTGATTCCGGCATGTCTGGTGCGTGGTCCCGGCATGTCAGAGTGGTGGTTCCAGTGTTTCCAGTGGGTGGTTCCGGCATGTACGGCGGGTTGTTCCAGTGTATAAGGGGCCTGGTTCTGGCATGTCCACGAGGTGGTTTTGTCATGTCTGGCAGGTGGTTCCGGTGTTTCCAGTCGGTGGTTCCAACACGTCAGTTGGTTTCTTCCAGTGTGTCCGGTGGCTGATTCCGGGTTGCCTGGCAGGTGGTTCTGGGGTGTCCAGCAGGTGGTTCCAGCATGTCCGGAACCTGATTCTGGTTTGTCTAGATTGTGGTTCTGGCATATCCGTGTGGTGAGTCTGACATACCTGGCAGGTGGTTCCAGCGAGTCAAGCAGGTGGTTCCAGCGTGTCAGACAGGGGGTTGTGGCATGTCAGGCGTCTGGTTCTGGTGTATACAGCAGGTGGTTTCATGGTGTCTGGCACCTGGTTCCACCATATCCGATAGGTGGTTCTGGGGTGTCAGCCTAGTGGTTCCAATGTGTCCAGCTGGTGGTTCAGCTGTGTTTGGCGGGTAGATCAGTGCTGTCCAGCAGGTGGGAAAGTCGTCTCCGGCAGTTGGTTGCAGCATATCCGTGGGCAGTTCCGGCATGTCCAGAAGGTGGTTCCATTGTGTCCGGCCAGTGGTTCCGGCATGTCATGCATGTGGTTCCAGCGTGTCAGGCAGTGGGTTCCTGTGTGTCTGGCATTAGTTTCCAGTATGTCCAGAAGGTGGTTTCGACATGTCCGGTTGGTGCTTCCAGCATGTCCGGCAGTTGGTTCCCACATGTCCGGTGGGTGATTCTGGCCTGTCTGGCAGGTGGCTATGTTGTGTCCAGGATCTGATTCCGTCATGTCCGATTGGTGGTTTCGGCATGTCTGGGGGGTGGTTCTGGTGTGTCCTTCAGGTTGTTCCAGCCTGTCTGGAAGTTGATTCTGACGTGTCCAGGACCTGGTTCTGGCGTATCTGTGAGGTGATTGAGGCGGGTCTGGCAGGTTGTTCTGGCATATCACACAGGTGGCTCTGGCTTGTCCGGCAGGTGGTTCACCCATGTTTGGCAGATGGATCAGTGCTTTCCAGCAGGTGGGTCAGTCGTGTCCGGCAGTTGATTGCAGCATATCCAGGGGTGGTTCTGGTTTGTCCAGAAGGTGGTTCCGTTGTGTCAGACAGGTGGTTCTGGCGTTTCCAGAAGGTGGTTCCAATGTGTCCAGTGAGTGCTTCTGGTGTGTCTGGCAGGTGGCTACTGCATGTCTGGGACCTGATTCCATCGTGTTCACTTTGTGGTTTGGGCATGTCCGGGTGGTGGTTCTGGCGTGTCCGGCAGGTTATTCTGGCCTGTCCAGAGGTTGGTTTGGCATATCCGGGACCTGGTTCCAGCGTATCCAGCAGGTATTTTCAGTGTGTCCGACATGTGGTTCTGGCGTGTCAGGCAGGTGGTTCCGGGGTGTCAGGCAGGTGGTTCTGGCACGTCAGTCAGGTGGTTCCAGCATGTCTGGAAGGTGGTTCCGTCGTGTCTGGCGTATGATTCTGGCAGTTCCTGCAGGTGGTTCCAGCATGTCTGGCTGGTGATTCTGGTATGTCCAGGACCTGATTCTGGTGTCACTGACGGGTGGTTCCAGGGTGTCCAAGTGGTGGTTCTGACGTGTCCAGCAGTTGGTTCCAGCATGTCAGGCAGGAGCTTCCAGCATTTCCGGTGGATAGTTCCAGTATGTCTGGCAGGTAGTTCTGGTGTGTCTGGCAGGTTGTTCAGGTGTGTCCATCAGGTGCTCCAGGTGCATGTGGCACGTGGTCCAGGCATGGCCGTCCCGTGCTCTAGGTGTTTCTGAAATGTTCTGACGTGTCCGAAATTTGGTTTGGGTGTTTCCAGCGGGTGGTTACAGGGTGTCCAGAGTGTCCTTCCAGCATGTCTGGCCTGTGGTTCCAGCATGTCTTTTGGGTGGATAAGGGTTGTACTGTGGATGGTTCTGGTGTGTCCAGGTGGTTGTTCCTGAGTGCCCGGCAGGTGGTTGCACTGTGTCCTGGACCTGATTCCGGTGTGTCTGGCAGGTGGTTCCGGCGTGTCTGAGTGGTGGTTACAGTGTGTCCAGCAGGTGCTTCCGGCATGTCTGGCAGGTTGTTCCTTTGTATAAGGGGCCTGGTTCCAGCATATCCGTCAGATGATTTTCATGTTTCCACAGGTAGTTCTGGCGAGTGAAGTAGGTGGTTCTGGCATATCTTGCAGGTGGTTCAGGTGTGTCCAGCAGGTGGTTCAGGCCTGTCCAGAAGGTGGTTCTGGTGTGTCAGGCAGGTGGTTCCAGCATGTCAGGTAGTGGGTTCCTGTGTGTCTGGCATGAGCTTCCAGTAGGTCTGGAAGGTGTTTCTGACATGTCCAGTAGGTGCATCCAGTGTGTCCAGCAGTTGGTTTCTGCATGTCCAGTAGGTGATTCCGGCATGTCCGGCAGGTGGCTACAGCATGTCCAGGACCTGATTCCGTCGTGTCCAGTTGGTGTTTTCATCATGTTCACCAGGTTGTTCCGGCCTGTCTGGAAGTTGGTTATGGCATACCAGGGACCTGGTTCTGGCATATCTGGCAGGTGTTTTCGGTAGGTCCAGCAGATTGTTCTGGGGTGTCAGGCAGGTGGTTCAGGCATGTACGGAACCTGCTTCTGGTGTATCCGGCAGGTGGTTTCACAGTGTCTGGCACCTGGTTCCGCCGTATCTGACAGGCGGTTCTGGCGTTTCTGGCAGGTGGTCCTGGCGTGTCCAGAAGGTCGTTATGTCATGTCCAGCAGGTGATTCTGGCAATTCCTGCAGGTGGTTCCAGCGTGTCTGACAGGTGCTTCTGGTGTGTCTGGGACCTGATTCTGGCATCTCTGGCGGTTGGTTCCAGAGTGTCCGGGTGGTGGTTACAACGTGTCCAGCAGTTGGTTCCAGAATGTCTGTCAGGTGGTTCAGGCATTTCCAATGGATGGTTCCAGTGTGTCCAGCTGGTAGTTCCTGCATGTCCGACAGTGTTCAGGCATGTCTGTCAGCTGGTCCAGGTTCACCCAGCACATGGTCCAGGCATGGCTGTCTCATAGTCCAGGCATTTCTGAAACGTGGTTCTGACGTGTCCAAAAGGTGGTTTTGGCGTGTCCTGCAGCTGATTCAGGCCTCTCCACAGGTGCTTAGGGGGTGTCCGGCAGTGGTCCAGTGTGTCCGGCAAGTGGTTCCATTGTGTCTGGCGTATCCTTCCAGTATGTCTGGCCTGTGGTTCCAGCGTGTCCAGCATGTGCTTCCGGAGTTTCCGGAATCTGGTTCTGGTGTCTTTGTGAGGTGGTTCCAGCATGTCCAACAGATGGTTCCGGTGCATCCAGTAGGAGGTTCCAGCATGTCCGGCAGATGGTTCAGGCCTCTCCAGCAGGTGGTTCAGGCTTGTCCAGCAGGTGGTTCAGTCGTGTCCAGTACCTGGTTCCAAAATGTGCGACACCTGTTTCTGGTGTATCCGGCAGGTGGCTCCAGCGTGTCTGGCAGATTGTTCGGTGATGTCTAGCACCTGGTTTCATCGTGGGTGACACTGGTTTCTGGCGTATCCATCAGTTGGTTCCAGAGTGTCTAGCTGGTGGTTCATGCAAGTCTCACAGGTAGTTCAGGCGTGCCTGGGAGGTGGTTCTGGCATGGCCGGCACATGGTTTTGAGATATCTGACAGGTGATTTGGATGTGTCTGGCCGGTGTTTCCGGTGTGTCTGTCACCTGGTTCTGGTGTATTCAGCAGGTGGTTCAGGGTATCCAGAACCCGGTTCTGGCATATCCAACAGGTGGTTCAGGCTTGTCTGGCAGGTGGTTCAGGCGTTACGGCCACTTGGTTCTGACATATCTGGCGGGTGGTTCTGGTGTGATGCACAGGTAGTTTGGGGATGTCTGGCACCTTATTCCTGCGTGTCCAGCATGTGGTTCTGGTGAGTCCAGCACCTGGTTCTGGTATATCTGGCAGGTGGTTGTGGCATGCCAGGTAGGTGGTTATGGAGTGTCCATCAAGTGGTTTAGGCATATGCCACATGTGGTTCAGTCTTTTCCAGCAGGTGGTTCCGGTTGTCCAGGACCTGCTTCCTGTGTATCTGACAGGTGGTTCTGGTATGTCCAGCACCTCGTTCCATCATATCTGGCAGGTAGTTTCACCATACGTGGCACCTGGTTCCAGCGTATCCAGCAGGTGATTTCGGCATGTCCAGCAGGTTGTTCTGGCATGTCACGCAGGTGGTTCCAGCTTGTCTGGCATGTGGTTTTGGTGTGTCCAGTACCTATTTGTGGAGTATCCAGCAGGTGGTTTCACGGTGTCAGACACCTGGTTCTGCCATATCCGACAGGTGGTTACTGCATGTCTGGCATTTGGTTCATGTGTGTCTGGCATGTGGTTCTGGTACGTTCGGAAGGTGGTTCCGTCATGTCCGGTAGGTGCTTCTGGCATGTCCAGCAGCTGGTTCCAGTGTGTCCGGCGGGTGATTCTGGCATGATGGCAGGTGGTTCTGGACTGTCCAGCAGATGGTTGCACCGTCTCCTGCACCTGATTTCGGTGTGTCTGGTGGGTGGTTCTGGCGTATCTGAGTGGTGGTTCAGTGTGTCCGGTGGATGGTTCCGGTATGTCTGTGGGGTTGTTCTGGCATATAAGGAGCCTGGTTCAGGCATATCCAGCAGGTGATTTCGGCGTGTCCGGCATGTGGTTCTGGGGAGTCAAGAAGATGGTTCCAGTGTGTCCCACAGGAGGTTCGGGCATGTCCAGCACGTGGTTCAGGCTTGTCCAGAAGGTGGTCCCGGCGTGTCTGGCATGTGGTTCTAGTGTATCTGAGAGGTGGTTCCGGTATGCCTGACATGTGGTTCCGGAGCATCCATCAAGTGGTTCAGGTGTATCTGGCAGGTGGTTCAGTCTTGTCTGGCAGGTGGTTCCAGCATGTCCAGCCAGTGGTACCATTGTGTCATTCATGTGGTTCTAGAGTGTCAGGCAGGGAGTTCCTGTGTGTCTGGCATGAGTTTCTGGTATGTCTGGAAAGTGGTCCGACATGTCTGTGGCTACAGCATGTCTGGGACCTGATTCCATCATGTCTGGTTGTTGGTTTCAGCATGTCCGGGTGGTGGTTCCGGCATGTCTGGCAGTTGGTTCCTGCATGTTGGGCGGGTGATTCCGGCATGTACAGCAGTTGGCTACGGTGTGTCCGCGACCTGATTCTGTTGTGTCTGGTTTGTGGTTTAGGCATGTCCAGGTTGGGGTTCCGGCACGTCCAGCAGGTTGTTCCGGCCTGTCCGGAAGTTGGTTCTGGCGTATCTGGGACCTGGTTCCGGCGTATCTGGCAGGTGATTTCGGTGTCTCCAGGAGGTTGTTCTGGCATGTCAGGCAGGTGGTTATGGCTTGTCCAGCAGGTGATTCTGGTGTGTCCGGAACCTGGTTCTGCCGTATCCAACAGGTGGTTCTGGCATGTTCAACAGGTGGTTCAGCTGTGTTTGGCAGGTGGATCAGTGTTGTCCAGCAGGTGGATCAGTCATGTCCGCTGGTTGGTTGCAGCATGTCCGGGGGTGGTTCCAGTGTGTCCAGAAGGTGGTTCCATCGTGTCCAGGAGGTCGTTCCATCGTATCCAGCGTGTGATGCCTGCAGTTACTGCATGTGGTTCCAGCATATCTGCCATGTGGTTCCGGTGTGTCCGGCAGGTGGTTCCAGTGTGTCTATCACCTGATTCAGGCTTGTTCGACATGTGATTCATGCATGTCTTGCACATGGTCTGGCATGTCTTTCACAGGGTTCTGGTGTATCTGGCAGCTGGTTCAGGCCTCTCTGGCAGGTGCTTCGGGCATGTCTGGCGGGTGGTTCCAGCATGTCCATGTGTTCGGTCTGGCCTGTCCGTCACATGTTTGGGGCATGTCCAGAAGAAGGTTCTGTCATTTCCAGCGGGTGGTTCAGGCATGTCCAGCAGGTGGTTCCGGCGTTTCCAGTGGTTGGTTCCGACATGTCCAGTGGGTAGTTCCAGCGTGTTTGGCAGGTTGCCCAGGCATCTCCATGAGGTGGTCCAGGTGCATGCGGCACATGGTCCAGGCATGGCCTTCTTGTAGTCCAGTCATTTCTTAAATGTGCGTCTGAAGTGTCTGAAAGGTGGTTGGTGTGTCTGGCAGGTGGTTGGGGCATGTCTGGCAGGTGATTCGGGTGTGTCCGACAGGTGGTCTAGGTGATTCTGGCGGGTGATTCCAGCATGTCTGGGTGGTGGTTCCGGTGTGTCCGGCGGGTGGTTCTGGCATATCCGGACCTGGTTCCAGCGCATCCAGCAGGTGTTTTTGGCATGTGTGGCAGGTGGTTCAGGCGTGTCCAGTAGGTGGTTCCGGACTGTCCTTCAAGTGGTTCAGGCATATCCAGCAGGTGATTCAGTCTTGTCTGGAATGTGGTTCAGGTTTGTCCAGCATCTTGTTCTGGTGTGTCTTGCATCTAGTTCCAGTGTCTCTGTCAGGTGGTTATGGCATGTCCGGCATGTGGTTCCGGACTGTCCGTCAAGTGGTTCAGGTGTATCCGGCAGGTGTTCTGCTGTGTCCGGGAGGTGCTTCGGGCATGTCCGGCAGGTGGTCTGGGTGTGTCCAACAGGTGTTTCTGGTGTGTCTGACGCGAACTTCCAGCATGTCTGGCCTATGATTTCGGAGTGTCTGGTGGGTGGATAAGGGTTGTTCTGTGGGTGGTTCTGGCGTGGCCATGTGGTGGTTCCTTCCTGTCCATCAGGTGGTTCCAGCGTGTCCAGCACCTGGTTCCGGCATAGTCAGTAGGTGGTTTCAGTGTATCTGGCACCTGGTTCCAGCATATCCAACAAGTGGTTCCTGTGTGTCTGGCTTGTGGCTCTGGTATGTTCAGAAGGTGGTTCCAGCATGTCCAGTGTGTGCTTCTGGCATGTCTGGCAGTTGGTTCTGGACTGTCCAGTAGCTGGTTGTGCTGTGTCCCGGACCTGATTCCAGTGTGTCTGGTGTGTGCTTCTAGAGTGTCTGAGTGGTGGTTCCAGTGTGTCCGGTGGGTGGTTCTGGCATTTTTGACGGGTTGTTGTGGCACATAAGGAGCCTGATTCCAGTGTATCCAGCAGGTGATTTCAGCGTGTCCGGCATGTTGTTCCAACCAGTCAAGCAGGTGGTTCAGGCCTGACCAGAAGGTAGTTCTGGCGTGTCTGGCACCTGGTTCTGGCATATCTGACAGGAGGTTCAGGCATGACTTGCATGTGGTTCCAGAGTGTCCGTTAAGTGGTTGAGGCACATCCGGGAGGTGGATAAGTCTTGCCTGGCAGATGGTTCAGTTTTTCCTGGCAAGTGGTTCCAGCATGTCTGTCCGGTTGTACCAGAGTGTCACTCAGGTGGTTCCAGCACGTCAGGCAGGGGATTCTTGTGTGTCTGGAGTGAGTTTCCAGTATGTCTGGAAGGTAGTTCTGATGTGTCTGGTGAGTGCTTCCAGGGTGTCCATCAGGTGGCTACAGTGAGTCTGGGACCTGATTCTGTCGTGTCTTGTTGGTGGTTTCGGCATGTCTGGGTGGTGGTTCCAGTGTGTCCAGCAGGTTTTCCCTACCTGTCCGGAAGTTGATTCTAGTGTATCCAGGACCTGGTTCCTGCATATCTGGCAGGTGATTTTGGCATGTCCAGCAGGTTGTTCCGGCATGTCTGACACATTCTCCGGCTTGTTCAGCAGGTGGTTCTGGCATGTCCACCAGATGGTTTCAGCTGTCCTGAAGGTGGTTACGTCATGTCCAGCATATGGGTCCCTCATGTCCAGCACCTGGTTCCATCATGTGCAACACCTGTTTCTGGCATATCTGGCAGGTGGCTCCAGTGTGTCTGGGAGGTGGTTCAGTCGTGCCCGGCACCTGGTTTCAGCATGTGTGACACCTGTTTCTGGCATATCTATCAGGTGGTTCCAGTCAGTCTGGCAGGTGGTTCTGGCTTGTCCGGCAGTTGGTTCTGGCGTGTCTGGGACCTGGTTCTGGTGTTTCTGGTAGGTGGTTTTATGGTGTCTGGCACCTGGTTCTGCTGCATCTGACAGGTGGTTCCAGCATGTCTAGCAGGTGGTTCTGGGGTGTCAGGCAGTTGGTTCCAGCATGTCCGGCCAGTGGATCAGCCAGGCTTGACAGGTGGATCAGTGCTGTCCAGCAGGTGGATCAGTCATATGCGGCAGTTGGTTGCAGAATATCTGGGGGTGGTTCCGGCATGTCCACAAGGTGGTTCTGTTATGTCTGGCAGGTGATTCCAGTGTGTCAGTCAGGTGGTTCTGGCGTGTCCTGGAAGGTGGTTCTGTCATGTTCAGAGCATGAATCTGCACTTCCCGCAGGTGGTTCCAGTGTGTCTGGCAAGTGGTTCATTCATGTCCAGCACCTGGTTCCAGCGCGTGCAACATCTGTATCTGGCATATCCAGCAGGTGCCTCCAGCATGTCCAGCAGGTGGTTCAGTCGCGTCCAGCATCTAGTTTCCTTGTGTGTGATACCTGTTTCTAGCGTATACAGCAGGTGGTTCCAGCGTGTCCAGCACTTGGTTCTGGCGTGTGCGACACCTATTTCTGGTGTATCCGGCAGGTGACTCCAGCGTGTATGGCAGATGGTTCAGTCTTGTCTGGTACCTGGTTTCGGTGTGTGCAACACTGGTTTCTGGCATATCTGGAAGGTGGTTCAGAAGTGTCTGGCAGGCAGTTCATGCAATTCTGGCAGGTGGTTCAGTTGTGTCCAGAAGGTGGCTCTGGCCTGTTGTGCACCTGGTACCAGCGTGCCCAGCATGTGGTTCCAGAATGTCTGTAAAGTGGTTCAGCCTAGTCCAGCAGGTGCTTTAGGCTTGTCCAGCACCTGGTTCCAGCCTGTGCTGGACCTGTTTCTGGCGTATCTGGCAGATGTTTCTGGTGTGTCCAGCACATGGTTTTGGCACATCTGACAAGTGATTTGTGCATATGCGGCAGGTTTTTCTGCCATGTCTGGCACCTGGTTCTGACCTATTCGGCAGGTGGTTTCAGTTTATCCAGCTCCTGGTTCCAGCATATCCAACAGGTGGTTCCGGCGTGTCTGGCATGTGGTTCGTGTGTGTCTGGCATGTGGTTCTGGTACATTCGGAAGGTGGTTCCAGTGTGTCTGGTAGTTGCTTCCAGTGTGTCTGGATGGTGGTTCCAGCATATCTGAGTGGTGGTTCCAGCATGTCTGGCAGGTGTTTCTGGGGTGACAGGCAGGTGGTTCCAGCGTGTCTGGCCTGTGGTACAGGTGTCTTTGCTGGGTGGATCAGTGCTGTCCAGCAGGTAGATCAGTCTTGTCCAACGGTTTGTTGCACCATATCTGGGAGTGGTTCCAGCGTGTCTAGACAGTGGTTCTGTCATGTCTGGCAGGTGGTTCTGGCGTGTCAGTTATGTGGTTCTGGCATGTCCAGAAGGTGGTTCCATCATGTCTGTGGGTGATTCTGGCAGTTCCTGCAGGTGTTTCCAGTGTGTCTGCCGGGTGCTTCAGACGTGTCTGGGACCCAATTCTGGCATCTCTGGTGGGTGGTTCCAGAGTGTCCTGCTGGTGGTTCTGACGTGAGTGGCCGTTGGTTCCAGTGTGTCAGGCAGGTGGTGCAGGAGTTTCCAGTGGATGGTTCTGGTATGTCTGTCGGGTAGTTCTGGCATGTCTGGCAGGTTGTTCAGGTGTGTCTGTCAGCTGCTCCAGGTTCATCTGGCACAAGGTTCAGTCATGGCCGTCCCATGGTTCAGGCATTTCTGAAACATGGTTCTGACATGTCAGGAAGGTGGTTTGGGCATGTCCAGCATCTGATTCAGGCCTCTGCAGGAGGTGTTGTCAGGGTGTCCGGCAGGTCATCTGAGTGTGTCTGGCAGGTAGTTCTGGCATGTCCAGCATGTACTTCCAGTATGTCAGGCCTGTGTTTCCGGCGTATCCAGCAGGCGGTTTCGGCGTGTCTGGCACCTGGGTCTGGCGTGTTTGGCAGGTGGTTCCAGCATGTCCATCAGATGGTTCCAGAGCATCCTTAAGGTGGTTAAGCAGTGTCCGGCAGGTGGTTCAGTTATGTCCAGCAGGTGGTTTAGGCTTGTCTGGCAGGTGCCTCCAGCATTTCTGGCAGGTGGTTCTGGCTTGTCAAGCAGGTGGTTCAGGAGTGTCCAGCATCTGGATCTGGCATATCTGGCAGGTGGTTCCGGCGTGTCAGGCAGGTGGTTCCAGCGTGCCCAGGCGGTGGTTGAGCCGTGTTTGGCGGGTGGATCAGTGCTGTCCAGCAGGTGGATCAGTCCTGTCTGGCAGTTGGTTACAGCATATCCTGGGGTGGTAATGGTGTGTCCAGAAGGTGGTTCCATTGTGTCCAGCAGGTGGTTCCAGCGTGTCTGGCAGGTTGTTCCCACATGTCAGGCAGTTGGTTCCACCTTCTCTGGCAGGTGGTTCCTACGTGTCCAGCACCTGGTTCTGGCACATCAGGCAGGTGCTTCCAACATGTCCGGGACCTGATTCTGGCATATCCAGCAGGTGGTTCCAGAGTGTCCGGGTGGTGGTTCCGACATGTCCGACATTTGTTTCCAGCATGTCAGGCAGGTGGTTCTGGCGTTTCTGGTGGATGGTTCTGGTATGTCCGGCAGGTAGTTCCAGCGTGTCTGGCAGGTTGTTCAGGCATGTCTGTCAGCTGGTCCCGGAGCCTCCAGCACATGGTTCAGCATGGCCATCCCGTGGCCCATGAATTTCTGAAACTTGGTTCTGACATGTCCAAAAGTTGACTTGGGTGTGTCCAGCATCTGATTCGTACCTCTCCGGGAGGTGCTTTGGGGGTGTCCAGCAAGTGATTCTGGCGTTTCTGGTGTGTCCTTCCAGTATGTCTGACCTGTGGAACTGGCGTGTCCAGCAGGTGGTTCCGCGTGTCTGGCACCTGGCTCTGGCATGTTCAGCGGGTGGTTTTGGCATGTCTACCAGATGGTTCCAGGGCATCCTGAAGGTGGTTATGGCGTGTCCAGCTGGTGGTTCAGGCTTGTCCAGCAGGTGGTTCAGTCGTGTCCAGCACCTGGTCCCAGCGTGTGTGTGACACGTGTTTCTGGCATATGCAGCAGGTGGCTCCAGCGTGTCCGGCAGGTGCTTCAGTTGTGACTGGCACCTGTTTTCAGCCTGTGTGACACCAGTTTCTGGCGTATCCAGCTAGTGGTTCCAGCGTGTCCGGCAGGTGGTTCACGCAAGTCTGGCTGGTGGTTCGGTCGTGTCCAGCAGGTGGCTCTGGCCTTTTGGACACCTAGTTCCAGCGTGTCTGTCACATGATTCTGGAATGTCTATAAAGTGGTTCACACTGGTTCAGCAGGTGGTTCAGAATATTCCAGCAGCTGCTTCAGGCTTGTCTGGCACCCGGTTCTGGCCTGTGCTGGACCTGTTTCTGGTGTATCCAGCATATGGTTCTGGCATGTCCAGGAGGTGGTTCCGTCGTGTCTGGCACCTGGTTTCAGTGGGTCTGACAGGTGATTTGGACGTGTCTGGCAGGTATTTCCGCTGTGTCTGGCACATGGTTCTGGCATATTCAGCAGGTGGTTTCAGTGTATCCAGCACCTTGTTCCGGCATATCCAACAGGTGGTTCCTGCATGTCTAGCACTTGGTTCTGTTAAGTTCGGAAGGTGGTTCCAGCCTGTCCTATGGGTGCATCCGGCATGTCCGGCAGTTTGTTCCGGTGTTTCTGGGTTATGGCATGTCTGGTGGGTTGTTCCGGCATATACGGGGCCTGGTTCCAGTGTATCTGGCAGGTGATTTCGGCACGCCCGGCAGGTGGTTCCTGAGAGTCAAGCATGTGGTTGTGGCATGTCCAGCAGGTGGTTCAGGCCTGTCCGGAAGGTCGTTCTGGTGTGTCTGGTACCTGGTTCTGGCATATCTGACAGGTGGTTCTGGCATGCCTGGCATGTGGTTCTGTAGTGTCTGTCAAGTGGTTCTGGCATATTCGGCAGGCAGATCAGTCTTGTCTGGCAGGTGGTTTGTTTTGTCTGGCAGGTGGTTCTGGAATGTCTGGCCAGTGGTACCAGCGTGTCATTCTGGTGGTTCCAGCGTGTCAGGCAGGGGGTTCCTGTGTGTCTGGCATGAGTTTCTAGTATGTCCGTAAGGTGGTTCCGACGTGTCCGGTGGGTGGTTCCGGGATGTCCGGCAGTTGGTCCCCGCATGTCCAGCAGGTGATACTTGTGTGTCCGACAAGTGTCTACGGCATGTCCGGCACCTGATTTCATTGTGTCCGGTTGGTGGTTTCGGCATGTCCAGTGGGTGTCTGGCGTGTCCAGCAGTTGGTTCCAGCATGCCTGGCAGGTAGTTCAGCCATGTTCGCCGGGTGGATCAGTGCTGTCCAACAGATGGATCAGTCGTGTCTGGCAGGTGGTTCTGGTACATTAGGAAGGTGGTTCTGGTGTGTCCAGTGGGTGCTTCCTGCGTGTCAGGCAGCTGGTTCCGATGTGTCTGAGTGGTGGTTCCAGTGTGTGCAGCGGGTGATTCTAGCATGTCTGGAGGGTAGTTCTGGCATATAAGGGCCCTGGTTTCGGCGTATCTGGCTGGTGATTTCAACGTGTCTGGCAGGTGGTTCTGGCGAGTCAATCAGGTGGTTGTGGTGTGCCCGGCACATAGTGCCGGAGTGTCTGTCAAGTGGTTCAGGTGTATCTTGCAGGTGGTTTAGTCTTGTCTGGCAGCTGGTTCTGTTTTGTCTGGCAGGTGGTTCCAGCATGTCCGTCCAGTAGTATTAGGATGTCATCCAGGTGGTTCTGGCATGTCAGACAGGGTGTTCCTGTTTGTCTGGCATGAGTTTCCATTATGTCCAGAAGGTGGTCCCAACGTATCAGATGGGTGCTTCCGGGGTGTCTGGCACTTGGTTCCCACATGTCTGGTGGTTGATTCTGATGTGTCTGGCAGGTGGCTACAGCATTTCCTGGACCTGATTCTGTCGTGTCCGGGTGTGGTACCAGCGTGTCTGGGTGGTGTTTCTGGTGTGTCCAACAGGTTTTTCTGGCCTGTCCGGAAGTTGGTTCTGGCATATCTGGGACCTGGTTCCAGGGTATCTGGCAGGTGATTTTGGGGTGTCCGTCAGGTAGTTCCAGCATGTCTTTCAGTTAGTTCCACCATTTTCATCAGGTGATTCTGGTGGGTCTGCCAGGTGGTTCTGGCGTGTCCAGGACCAGGTTCCAGTGTATCCTACAGGTGGTTCTGGAGTGTCTGGCAGGTTGCTCTGGCATGTCCGGCAGGTGGTTCCAGGGTGTCTTTCAGTTGGTTCTGGCATTTTCGGCTGGTGGTTCTGGTGGGTCCAGTAGGTGATTCTGGTGTGTCTGGTGGGTGGATGATGCATGTCCAGCGGGTGATTGAGGCATCTATGGCGGGTGGTTCAGGCTTGTCCAGCAGGTTTTCATGGTGTATCCAGCAGGTGGTTCTGGCTCGTCCTGCAGGTGGTTCCAGCATGTCTGGTGGGTGATTCCCGTGTTTCCAGTGGGTGGTTCCGGTGTGTCCAGCACCTGATTCTGGCATGCCTCGGCAGTCGTTCCAGCGTGTCCCACA
Source organism: Equus quagga (assembly GCF_021613505.1). Classification (NCBI taxonomy): domain Eukaryota; kingdom Metazoa; phylum Chordata; class Mammalia; order Perissodactyla; family Equidae; genus Equus; species Equus quagga. Next base: position 18,598 of record NW_025795799.1, read on the forward strand.
GATGGTTCCGGCATGTCCGGCAGGTGCTTCAGGCCTCTCCAACAGGTGGTTCAGGCTTGTCTGGTAGGTGGTTCAGTTGTGTTCGGCACCTGGTCCTGTAGTGTGGGACACCTGTTTCTGGCATATACAACAGGTGTTTCCAGCGTGTCTGGTAGGTGGTTCTGGTGTGTCCGGCACATGATTCTGGCTTATCCGGCAGGTGATTTCAACATGTCTGGCAGGTGGTTTCAGCCTGTCCATCAGCTGGTGCCAGTATATCCAACAGTTGGTTCCCGAGTGTCCTGCATCTGGTTCCGGCATGTGCTGCACCTGTTTCTTGCTTGTCCAGCAGGTGCTTCTGGCATGTCCCAGACCTGATTCCAGTTTGTCCGGCACCTGGTTCTGGGGTGTCTTGCAGGTGGTTCTGGCATGTCTGACACCTGGTTCCGGCATTCTGTCTGGTGTTTCAGGCATATCAGGCACATGATTCCAGAGGGTCCGGCACCTGGTTCTGGCGTGTCCATCAGGTGTTTCCAGTGTGACAGGCACCTGGTTCTGGTGTATGTGGAAGTTCGTCTTGGTGCTTCTGGCAGGTTGTTCAGGTGTGTCTGGCAGGTGGTTCATGCATGGTCTGTCAGGTTGTTCCGGCGTGTCCAGCAGGCGGTTCTGGCATGTCCGGCAATTGGTTCTGGTGTGTCCAATAGGTGGTTTCGGCATATCCAACTGATGGTTCTGGTGCGTCATTGAGGTGGTTCCTGCATGTCCATCAGGAGGTTCCAGCGTGTCCGGATGGTGGTTCCATCGTGTCTGACGGGAGATTCTGGCATAGCTGGTGGGTGCTTTCTGCGTGTCTGGCCTGTGGTTCCTGCATGTCTGCCGATTGGATGAGGGTTGTCCAGCAGGTAGTTCTGGCGTGTCCAGCAAGTGGTTCCAGTGTGTGCGGCACCTGGTTCTGGCATGTCTGGCAGGTGTTTCTGGCGTTTCTGGCACATTGTTCTGGCATATCATGCAGGTGGTTTCAGTGTATCCGGTACCTGGTTCCGGGGTATCCAACAGGTGGTTCCAATGGGTCTGGCAGTTGGTTCTGGCATGTCATTCTGGCATGTCCTTCAGGTGGTTCTGGCGTGTCATGCAGGTGGTTGTGTCATGTCTGGGACCTGATTCTGGCATATCCGACAGCTGATTCCTTCGTGTACGATTGGTGAATCTGGTACGTCCTGAGGGTTGTTCTGGCGTATCTGGACCTGGTTCCAGTGCAGCCGGCAGGTGATTTTGGGGTGTCTAGCAGGTGGTTCCTGTGTCAGGGTGGTGGTTCCGGTGTGTCTGGCAAGTGGTTCCGGTGTATACAGTACCTGGTTCTGGCATATCCTGCAAGTGGTTCTGGCGTGTCTGTCAGGTGGTTCTGGCACATGCAGCAGGTGTTTCTGGTGGTCTGGCAAGTTGTTCAGGCATGTCCATCAGGTGGTCCAGGTGCATCCAGCATGTGGTCCAGGCACTGCCATCCCATGGTCCAGGCATTTCTGAAATGTGGTTCTGACGTGTCCAAAAGTTGGCTTGGTGTGTCCAGCAGGTGCTCTGGGCATGTCTAGCAGGTTGTCCCAGTGTGTCCTGCAGGTGGTTCCAGTGTGTCTGGCATGTCCTTCTGGCATTTCTGGCCTGTGGTTCCAGCATGTCTTGCAGGTGGATAAGGGTTTTTCTGCAGGTGCTTCCAGCGTGTCCAGGTGGTGGTTCCATCGTGTCTGGCTGGTGTTTCTGGTGTGTCTGTCAGGTGGTTCTGGCGTGTCCAGCAGGTGGTTCCGATGTGTCTGGCACCTGGTTCTGGCATATCCAACAGGTGGTTCTTATGTGTCCGGCAGGTGGTTCTGACATGTCCAATACATGCTTCTGGTGCATCCAGAAGGTGGTTCTGCTTTTTCCAGCAGGTGGTTCATGCTTGTCCAGCACCTGGTTGCGGAGTGTGTGACACCTGTTTCTGGAGTATCTGGCAGGTGGTTCCACCGTGTCCAGCAGGTGGTTCAGTCGTGTCCAGCACCTGGTTCTGTCGTGTGTGACACCCGTTTCTGGCGTATCCAACAGGTACTTCTGGTGTGTCCAGCAGGTGGTTCTGGCGTGTTTGGGACGTGGTTCCATTGTGTCCTTCAGGTGGTTCCAGCATGTCTGGCGAGTGGTTCAGGCTTTTCCGGCAGGTGGTTCAGTCTTGTCTGGCTCCTGTTCCTGGCCTGTGCAGCCCCTGTTCTGGCATATCCAATGAGTGGTTCTGGCATCTCTGGCAGGTGGTTCCAGCAATTCCAGCACCTGCATGTGGCGTATCCAGCAGGTGGTTTCAGCATATCCGGCAGATTGTTCTGGCGTGTCTGTCACCTGGTTCCGGGATGTCAGGCAGGTGGTTTCAGGGGTCCGGCAGGTTTGTCCAGCATGTCTGGAAGGTGGATCAAGCGTGTCTGGCGGGTGATTCAAGCGTGACCAGCAGGTGGTTCCATCTTGTCCAGCAGGTGGTTCAGTCGTGTCTGGCACCTGGTTCTGGCATGTGCAACAACTGTTTCTGGCATATCCAGCATGTGTTTCCAGTGTTTCTGGTAGGTGGTTGCAGCATATCCAGCACATGGTTTCAGCATATCAGGCAGGTGATTTTGACGTGCCCAGCAGGTAGTTCCTGCATGTCTGGCAGTTGGTTCCAACGTGTCTGGCACCTGGTTCCAGCGTGTCTTGCAGGTGGTTCCAGCATGTCTGGCACCTGGTTTCAGCATGTCCAGCAGGTGGTTCCAGCATATCCGGCAGGTAGTTAAGGCTTGTGCAGCAGGTGGTTCTGGTGTGTCTGGCACCTGGTTCTGGCATGCTGGCACCTGGTTCCAGCATAGCTTGCTGGTGGTTCTGGTGTATCTGGAACCTGGTTCCATTGTGTTTGGTGGGTGGTTCCAGCGTGTGCGGGTGGTGATTCCAGCATATCCAGTGTGTTGTTCCGGAGGATAAGTGGCCTGGTTCCAGCGTATCCAGCAGGCAATTTTGGCATTTCTGGCAGGTGGTCCGGACATATCTGACATTTGGTTCCTGAGTGTCCAGCACGTAGTTCCAGAATATCCCTCAGGTGGTTCCAGTGTGTTGCCATGTGGCTCCGGCCTGTCTGGGACCTGATTCTGGCATGTCTGGCAGGTGGTTCCTGTGTGTCTGGCACATGGTTCTGCTACGTTTGGAAGGTGGTTCCAGCATGTCTGGTGGGTGCTTCCAGCATGTCCAGCAGTTGGTTCCAGTGTGTCTGGCGGGTGGTTCTGGCATGTCTGAGTGGTGGTTCCAGTGTGTCCAGCTGGTGGTTCCAACATATCTGGTGGGTTGTTCTGGCATATAGGTGCCTGGTTCTGGCATATCAGGCATGCGATTTCTGCATGTCGGGCAGCTGGTTCCAGTGAGTCAAGCAGACTGTTCCAGCATATCTGGCAGGTGGTTCCGGTGTGTCCAGCACATGGTTTCAGAGTACCTGACAGGTGATTTGGATGTTTGTGGCAGCTGTTTCCTGTGTAACCAGCACCTGGTTCTGGTGTATTCAGCAGGTGGCTCTGACGAGTCAGGCTGGTGGTTCCTGTGTGTCTGTCATTTGGGCCTTGTACGTTCGTAAGGTGGTTCTGGTGTGTCCCATTGGTACTTCCAGTGTGTCCGGGATTTGGTTCCAGTGTGTCCGGCAGGTGCTTCCAGCATGTCTGGCAGGTTGTTCTGCTATATAAGTGGCCTGGTTCCGGCATGTCAGGCAGGTGATTTCAGCATGTCCAGCAGGTAGTTCTGGTGAGTCAAGCAGGTGGTTGCGGAGTGTTTGGCAGGTGCTTCAAAAGTGTCTGCCACCTGGTTCTGGCATATCTGACATGCAGTTCCGGCATGCCCAGCATGTGGTTCTGGAGTGTCCATCTAGTGGTTCAGGTGTATCTGGCAGGTGGTTCAGTTTTGCCTGGAAGGTGTTTCTGGCAGGTGGTTACAGCATGTCCTGCCAGTGGTACTGGTGTGTCATCCAGGTGCTTCCAGCATGTCAGGCAGGGGGTTCCTGTGTGTCTGGCATGAGTTTCTGGTGTGTCTGGTGGGTGCTTCTGGGGTGTCTGGGAGTTCGTTCCCACATATGTGGTGGGTGATTCTGGTGTGTCTGGCAGGTGGCTACGGTGTGACAGGGACCTGATTCCATCGTCATGTGTTGGTGATTTCAGCATGTCTGGATGGTGGTTCCAGTGTGTCTGGCAGGCTTTTCTGGCAAGTCTGGAAGTTGGTTCTGGTATATCTGGGACCTTGTTCTGGCATATCTGGCAGGTGATTTCAACATATCCAGCAGGTTGTTCCGGCATGTCTGGCAGTTGATTCTGGCTTGTCCGACTGGTGGTTCTTTCATGTCCAGCACCTGGTTCTGGCATATCCACCAGGTGGTTTCACGCTGCCCGGCACCTGGTTCCGCTATATCTGGCAGGTGGTTCTGGCGTGTCTGGCAGGTGGTTCCGGGGTGTCACGCAGGTGATTCTGGCATGTCGTCCGGGCATTCTGCTGTGTTTGGTAGGTGGATCAGTGCTGTCCAGCAGGTGGATCAGTCATGTGTGGCAGTTGGTTGCAGCATATCCGTGGGTGGTTCCGATGTGTCCAGAAGTTGGTACCATCGTGTCTCACACGTGGTTCCGGCATGTCAGTCAAGTGTTTCCAGTGTGTCTAGAAAGTGGTTCTGTCGTGTCCAGCAGGTGGTTCTGGTGTGTCAGTCATGTGGTTCCAGCAGGTCCACCAGGTGCTTCCGGTGTGTCCTGGATCTGATCCTGGTGTCTCTAGTGGTTGGTTACATATTGTCCGGGTGGTGGTTCTCACCTGTTGGGCAGTTGGTTCCAGTGTGTCAAGCAGGTGATTCAGGCATTTCCACTGGATTTTTCCGGTATGTCTGGCAGGTAGTTCCGGCGTGTCTGGCAGGTTGTTCCAGCATGTCTGTCAGCTGGTCCAGGTGCATCCAGCACATGGTCCAGGCATGGCCGTCCCGTGGTCCAGGCATTTCTGAAACGTGGTTTTGATGTGTCTGAATTGTGGTTTGCGCATTTCTGACATCTGATTCAGGTCTCTCCGGGAGGTGCTTTGGGGGGGTCTGGAATGTGTTCTGGGTGTGTCCAGCAAGTGGTTCTGGTGTGTCCAGAATGTCCAATGTGCCCTTCCAGTATTTCTGGCCAGTTGTTCTAGCGTGTCCAGCAGGCAGTTCTGGTGTTTCCAGCACCTGGCTCCAGCGTGTTTGGCTTGTGGTTCCGGCATGTCTAGCAGATGGTTCTGACACATCCTGAAGGTGGTTATGTTGTGTCCAGCAGGTGGCTCAGACTATTCTGACAGCTGCTTCAGGCTTCTCTGGCACCTGGTTCTGGCCTATGCTGGACCTGTTTCTGGCATATCTGGCAGATGGTTCTGGCATGTCTGGGAGGTGGCTGCGGCATGTCCGGCACATGGATTCAGCATATCCAGCAGGTGATTTTGGCGTGTCCGGCAGGTTGCTCCAGTGTGTCTGGCAGGTGGTTCCAGCTTATACAGCACATGGTTCTGGTGTCTCCAGCACCTGTTTCTGGCATATCTGGCAGGTGTTTTCACAGTGTCCAGCACCTGGGTCCAGCATATCCATCAGTAGATTTTGGCGTGTCTAGCAGGTTGTTCCACCCTGTCAGACAGATGGTTCCAGCTTGTCCGGCAGGTGGATCTGGCATGTCTGGCATCTAGCTCTGCCGTATCCGGATGTCTGGCAGGTGGTTCCCCGGTGTCAGGCAGGTGTTTCTGGCATGTCTGGATGGTGGTACCAGCATGTCATTCAGGTGTTTCTGGCATGTGGGGCAGGGGGTTCATATGTGTGTGACATAAGTTTCCGGTGTGTCCAGAATGTGATTCTGATGTGTCGTGCAGGTGGCTACGGTGTGTCCGGGACCTGATTATGTCTTGTCCAGTGGTGGTTTAAGCATGTGCAGGTGGTGGTTCCAGCAAGACTGGCAGGGTGTTCCAGACTGTCAAGAAGTTGGTTCCAGCATATCCAGGACCTGCTTCTGGCATATCTGTCAGTTGATTTTGGCATGTCCAGCAGGTTGTTCCAGCGTGTCA
>NW_025795800.1:0-24651 GCF_021613505.1 Equus quagga
TGACACGCTGGAACAACCTGCTGGACATGCCAAAATCAACTGACAGATATGCCAGAAGCAGGTCCTGGATATGCTGGAACCAACTTCTTGACAGTCTGGAACACCCTGCCAGTCTTGCTGGAACCACCACCTGCACATGCTTAAACCACCACTGGACAAGACATAATCAGGTCCCGGACACACCGTAGCCACCTGCACGACACATCAGAATCACATTCTGGACACACCGGAAACTTATGTCACACACATATGAACCCCCTGCCCCACATGCCAGAAACACCTGAATGACATGCTGGTACCACCATCCAGACATGCCAGAAACACCTGCCTGACACCGGGGAACCACCTGCCAGACATCCGGATACGGCAGAGCTAGATGCCAGACATGCCAGATCCACCTGCCGGACAAGCTGGAACCATCTGTCTGACAGGGTGGAACAACCTGCTAGACACGCCAAAATCTACTGATGGATATGCTGGACCCAGGTGCTGGACACTGTGAAAACACCTGCCAGATATGCCAGAAACAGGTGCTGGAGACACCAGAACCATGTGCTGTATAAGCTGGAACCACCTGCCAGACACACTGGAGCAACCTGCCGGACACGCCAAAATCACCTGCTGGATATGCTGAATCCATGTGCCGGACATGCCGCAGCCACCTCCCAGACATGCCAGAACCATCTGCCAGATATGCCAGAAACAGGTCCAGCATAGGCCAGAACCAGGTGCCAGAGAAGCCTGAAGCAGCTGTCAGAATAGTCTGAGCCACCTGCTGGACACAACATAACCACCTTCAGGATGTGTCAGAACCATCTGCTAGACATGCCGGAACCACAAGCCAAACACGCTGGAGCCAGGTGCTGGAAACACCAGAACTGCCTGCTGGACACGCTAGAACAACTGGCCAGAAATACTGGAAGGGCACATTGGACATTCTGGACACACCAGAACCACTTGCTGGACACACCCAGAACACATTCCAGACCCCCCCAAAGCACCTCCCGGAGAGACCTGAATCAGATGTCAGAAATGCGCAAACCACAATTCAGACACATCAAAACCACGTTTCAGAAATGCCTGGACCACGGGACGGCCATGCCTGGACCATGTGCTGGATGCACCTGGACCAGCTGACAGACATGCTGGAACAACCTGCCAGACACGCCGGAACTACCTGCCAGACATACCGGAAAAATCCAGTGGAAATGCCTGAATCACCTGCTTGACACACTGGAACCAACTGCCCAACAGGTGAGAACCACCACCCGGACAATATGTAACCAACCACTAGAGACACCAGGATCAGATCCAGGACACACCGGAAGCACCTGGTGGACCTGCTGGAACCACATGACTGACACACCAGAACCACCTGCTGGACACGACAGAACCACTTTCTAGACACACTGGAAACACTTGACTGACATGCCGGAACCACGTGTGAGACACGATGGTACCAACTTCTGGACACATCGGAACCACCCACGGATATGCTGCAACCAACTGCCACACATGACTGATCCACCTGCTGGACAGCACTGATCCACCTACCAAACACAGCAGAATGCCCGGACGACATGCCAGAATCACCTGCGTGACACCCCGGAACCACCTGCCAGACACGCCAGAACCACCTGCCAGATATAGCGGAACCAGGTGCCGGGCAGCGTGAAACCACCTGGTGGATATGCCAGAACCAGGTGCTGGACATGAAAGAACCACCAGTCGGACAAGCCAGAATCAACTGCCAGACATGCCGGAACAACCTGCTGGATATGTTGAAATCACCTGCCAGATATGCCAGAACAAGGTCCCAGATATACCAGAACCAACTTCCAGACTTGCCAGAAAAGCCTGCCAGACACACTGGAACCACCATCCAGACATGCTGAAATCACCAACACATGACGATGGAATCAGGTCCCTGTCACACCGTAGCCACCTGCCAGACACACCAGAATCACCCACCACATATGTGGGAACGAACTCCCAGACACCCCAGAAGCACCCACCAGACACACCAGAAACTCATGCCAGACACACAGGAACCCCCTGCCTGACATGCTGGAAGCACCTGGATGACACACCAGTACCACTGGCAGGACATGCTGTAACCACCTGCCAGAAACACCTTCCAGGCAAAACTGAACCACCTGCCAGATACACCTGAACCACTAGATGGACACTCCAGAACCACATGCTGGGCATGCCGGAACTGCATGTCAGATATGCCAGAACCAGGTGGCAGACACTTTTGAAGCACCTGCCAAACACTCCGCAACCACCTGCTTGACTCACCAGAACTACCTGCTGGACATGCTGAAATCACCTGCCTGACATGCCGGAACCAGGCCACTTATATAGCAGAACAACCTGCCAGACATGCTGGAAGCACCTGCCGGACACACTGGAACCAAATCCCGGACACACTGGAAGTACCAATGGGACACACCAGAACCACCTTACGAACGTACAAGGCCCAAATGACAGACACACAGGAACCACCAGCCTGACTCGTCAGAGCCACCTGCTGAATACACCAGAACCAGGTGCTGGTTACACAGGAAACAGCTGCCACAAACATCCAAATCACCTGTCAGGTACTCTGAAACCATGTGCTGGACACACCGGAACCACCTGCCAGATATGCTGGAACAGTCTGCTTGACTCACTGGAACCAGCTGCCCGACATGCAGAAATCGCATGCCTGATATGCCAGAACCAGGCACCTATATGCCAGAACAACCCACCAGATATGTTGGAACCACCAGCTGGACACACTGGAACCACCACTCAGACATGCCAGAACCACCCGCCAGACACACTGGAACCAACTGCTGGACATGCTGGAAGCACCCACCAGACATGCTGGAACCACCTTCCAAACGTAGCAGAACCATGTGCCAGACACACAGGAACCACCTGCCAGACATGCCAGAATCAGGTCCCAGACAGGCCGGAGCCACATGGCAACACACTGGAACCACCTGAGGGATATTCTGGAACTACGTGCTGGACACTCAGGAACCAAATGTCAGATATGTCCGGACCACCTGCCAGAAATGCCAAAATTGCCTGCTGGATACGCTGGAACCAGGCCACTTATCCTCCGGAACAACACACTGGATATGCTGGAATCACCACCCGCACACGCTGGAACCACCCACCAAACACAATGGAACCAGGTTCCAGATACACCAGAACCACCAGCAAGCTATGCTGGAACCAGGTGCCAGCATGCCAGAACCAGGTGCCAGACACACCAGAACCACCTGCTGCACAAGCCTTAACTACCTGCCGGATATGCTGGAACCACCTGCTGGACATGCTGAAACCAGGTGCCAGACATGCTGGAACCACCTGCAAGACACGCTGGAACCAGGTGCCAGACACGTTGGAACCAACTGCCAGACATGCAGGAACTACCTGCTGGGCACGTCAAAATCACCTGCCTGATATGCTGAAACCATGTGCTGGATATGCTGCAACCACCTACCAGAAACACTGGAAACACATGCTGGATATGCCAGAAACAGTTGTTGCACATGCCAGAACCAGGTGCCAGACACGACTGAACCACCTGCTGGACAAGATGGAACCACCTGCTGGTCACGCTTGAATCACCCGCCAGACACGCTTGATCCACCTTCCAGACATGCTGGACAAACCTGCCGGACCCCTGAAACCACCTGCCTGACATCCCGGAACCAGGTGACAGACACGCCAGAACAATCTGCCGGATATGCTGAAACCACCTGCTGGATACGCCACATGCAGGTGCTGGAATTGCTGGAACCACCTGCCAGAGATGCCAGAACCACTCATTGGATATGCCAGAACAGGGGCTGCACAGGCCAGGAACAGGAGCCAGACAAGACTGAACCACCTGCCGGAAAAGCCTGAACCACTCGCCAGACATGCTGGAACCACCTGAAGGACACAATGGAACCACGTCCCAAACACGCCAGAACCACCTGCTGGACACACCAGAAGTACCTGTTGGATACGCCAGAAACGGGTGTCACACACGACAGAACCAGGTGCTGGACACGACTGAACCACCTGCTGGACACGGTGGAACCACCTGCCAGATACTCCAGAAACAGGTGTCACACACTCCGCAACCAGGTGCTGGACAAGCATGAACCACCTGCTGGAAAAAGCAGAACCACCTTCTGGATGCACCAGAAGCATGTATTGGACATGTCAGAACCACCTGCCGGACACATAAGAACCACCTGTTGGATATGCCAGAACCAGGTGCCAGACACATCGGAACCACCTGCTGGACACGCCAGAACCACCTGACAGACACACCAGAAACACCAGCCAGACACGATGGAACCACCACCTGGACACGCTGGAAGCACCTGCAGAAAAACCCTTATCCACCTGCAAGACATGCTGGAACCACAGGCCAGAAATGCCAGAAGGACATGCCAGACACACTGGAACCACCTGCAGGACACACTGGGACAACCTGCTAGACATGCCCAGAGCACCTGCTGGACACACCAAGCCAACTTTTGGACACGTCAGAACCACATTTCAGAAATGCCTGGACCATGGGATGGCAGTGCCTGGACCACATGCTGGATGCACCTGGACCACCTGATGGACATGCCTGAACAACTTGCCAGACCACCAGAAACACCTGCTGCATGTGCCAGAACCACCTGACAGACACGCCAGAACCACTTGCAGGATATGCCAGAACCAGGTACTGTATACACCGGAACCACTTGCCAGACACACCGGAACCACCACCCTGACACAGGAACCACCTGCTAGACACCCCAAAATCACCTGCCGGCTGCACTGGAACCAGGTCCAGATACGCCAGAACAACCCTCAGGACGTACCAGATTCACCAATCGTACACGAAGGAATCAGCTGTCGGATATGCCAGAATCAGGTCCCAGACATGACACAACCACCTGCATGACACGCCAGAACCACCTGAAGGACATGCCAGAATGACATGCCAGAACCAACTGCCAGACCCATTGGAACCACCTGTTGGATACCCCGGAACCAGGTACCGGATACACTGAAACCACCTGCATGATATGCCAGAACAATGTGCCAGAAACGCCAGAAACACCTGCCAGACATGCCAGAACCAGGTGCCGCACACACTGGAACCACTTGCTGGACACGCCAGAACTACCTGCTGGACAACCCTCATCCAATCGGCAGACATGCAGGAACCACAGGCCAGACACGCAGAAAGCACCCACCAGCTATGCCAGAATCTCCCGTCAGACACGATGGAACCACCATCCGGACACGCTGGAACCTCCTGATGGACATGCAGGAACCACCTCAATGACGCACCAGAACCATCAGTTGGATATGCCGAAACCACCTATTGGACACACCAGAACCAATTGCCGGACATGCCAGAACCGCCTGCTGGACACGCCGGAACAACCTGACAGACCATGCATGAACCACCTGCCAGACACACCTGAACAACCTGCCAGAAGCACCAAGACGAACTTCCACATACACCAGAACCAGGTGCCTGTCACACTGGAAACACCTGATGGACACGCCAGAACCAGGTGCCGGACCCTCTGGAATCATGTGCCTGATATGCCTGAAACACCAGACAGAATGCCGGAACCAGGTGTCAGACATGCCAGAACCACCTGCAAGACACCCCAGAACCAGGTGCCGGACAAACTGGAATCAGGTCTGGGACATGCCAGAAGCACCTGCTGGACAAGCAAGAAACAGGTGCAGCACATGCCGGAACCAGATGCAGGACACTCGGGAACCAACTGTTGGATATACTGGCACCAGCTGATGGACAGGCTGAAACCACCTGCCAGACATGTTGAAATCACCTGCCGGATAAGCCAGAATCATGTGCCGGACACACCAGAACCACCTACCAGACACGCTGGAAACACCTGTTGTATATGCCAGAAACAGGTGTCCCACACTACAGGACCAGGTGCCGAACACAACTGAACCACCTACCAGACAAGCCTGAACCACCTGTTGGAGAGGCCTGAAGCACCTGCCGGACATGCCGGAACCATCTGTGGGACACGCTGGAACGACTGCCGAGGCATGCCAGAATCAGGTGCTGGACACACCGGAACCACCCACTGGAAACACGGGAATCACCCACCAGACATGCTGGAACCACCTGCAGGACGAGCCAGAACCACCTGCTGGATACACCATGAAAACCTGCTGGACAAGCCTGAACCACCCGCCATAGATGCCTCAATCACCCGCTGGACATGCATCATCCACCCACCAGACACACCAGAATCACCTACTGGACCCACCAGAACCACCAGCCGAAAATGCCAGAACCAACTGAAAGACACCCTGGAACCACCTGCCGGACATGCCAGAGCAACCTGCCAGACACTCCAGAACCACCTGTAGGATACACTGGAACCTGGTCCTGGACACGCCAGAACCACCTGGCAGACCCACCAGAATCACCTGATGAAAATGGTGGAACTAACTGAAAGACATGCTGGAACTACCTGACGGACACCCCAAAATCACCTGCCAGATACCCTGGAACCAGGTCCCAGATATGCCAGAACCAACTTCCGGACAGGCCAGAAAAACCTGTTGGACACACCAGAAACACCACCCAGACACGCTGGTACCACACCCGGACACGACAGAATCAGGTCCAGGAAATGCTGTAGCCACCTGCCAGACACATCAGAATCAACCACCAGACATGTGGGAACCAAGTGCCAGACACCCCGGAAGCACCCATCTGATACGTTGGGACCACCTTCTGGACATAATGGAAACTCATGCCAGACAAACAGGAACACCCTGTCTGACATGCCAGAACCACCTGGATGACATCCTAATACTACTGGACGGACATGCTGGAACCACCTGCCAGACAAAACAGAACCAGCTGCCAGACAAGACTAAACCACCTGCAAGATACACCTGAACCACTTGACAGACACTCCGGCACTATGTGCCGGGCACACCACAACCACCTGATTGACTCGCCAGAACCACCTGCCAGACACGTTGAAATCACCAGCCAGATACGCCGAAACCAGGGCCCTTATATGCCAGAACTACCCTCCAGACATGCTAGAATCACCCGCTGCACACACTGGAACCACCACTCAGACACATCGGAACCAGCTGCCTGACACGCAGGAAGCACCCACTGGACACACCAGAACCACCTTCCTAATGTACCAGAACCACCTGCCAGACACGACTGATCCATCTGTTGGACAGCACTGATCCACCCGGCGAACATGGCTGAACTACCTGCCAGGCATGCTGGAACCAACTGCTGGACACGCCAGACACCCACTGGACATGCCGAAACCACCAACCGGACACAATGAAATCAGGTGCCGGACATGCCGTAGACACTTGTCGGACACACAAGTATCACCTGCTGGACATGCGGGGACCAACTGCCGGACATCCCGGAACCACCCACCGGACACGTCGGAACCACCTTACGGACATACTAGAAACTCATGCCAGACACACAGGAACCCCCTGCCTGACACGCTGGAACCACCAGAATGACACGCTGGTACCACTGGCCAGACATTCCAGAACCACCTGCCAGACAAAACAAACCACCTGCCAGACAAGACTGATCTGCCTGCCGAATATGCCAGAACCACTTGACAGACACTACAGAACCACATGCCAGGCATGCCAGAACCACCTGTCAGATATGCCAGAACCAGGTACCAGACACACCAGAACGACCTTCCGGACAGGCCTGAACCACCTGCTGGACATGCCACAACCACATGCTTGACTCTCAGGAACCACCTGCCGGGCGTGCCGAAATCACCTGCCAGATACACTGGAACCAGGCCCCGTATATGCCGGAACAACCCACCAGACATGCCATAACCCAGAAACACCGGAACAAACTGCCGGACATGCCGGATGCACCCATAGGACAGGCTGGAACCACCTTCCGAACTTAACAGAACCAAGTGCTAGACATGCAGGAACCACCTGTTGGATATGCCGGAACAAGGTGCTGGATACACTGAAACCACCTGCTGAATATGCCAGAACCATGTGCCAGACACAGCGGAAATACCTGCCAGACACGTCCAAATCACCTGTCAGACCCACTGAAACCAGGTGCCAGACACGACGGAACCACCTCCTGGACATGCCAGAACCATATGCTGGATACACCAGAAACAGGTCCAGCACAGGCCAGAACCGGGTGCCAGACAAGCCTGAAGCAGCTGCTGGAATATTCTGAACCACCTGCTGAACCAGTGTGAACCACTTTATAGACATTCCAGAATCATGTGACAGACACGCTGGAACTAGGTGTCCAAAAGGCCAGAGCCACCTGCTGGACACGACCGAACCACCAGCCAGACTTGCGTGAACCACCTGCCGGACACGCTGGAACCACTAGCTGGATACGCCAGAAACTGGTGTCACACAGGCTGAAAACAGGTGCCAGTCACAACTGAAGCACCTGCCGGACACGCTGGAGCCACCTGCTGCATATGCCAGAAACACGTGTCACACACACGCTGGGACCAGGTGCTGGACACGACTGAACCACCTGCTGGACAAGCCTGAACCACCAGCTGGACACGCCATAACCACCTTCAGGATGCCCTGGAACCATCTGGTAGACATGCCAAAACCACCCGCTGAACATGCCAGAGCCAGGTGCCAGACACGCGGAACCACCTGCTGGACACGCCAGTTCCACAGGTCAGACATACTGGAAGGACACACCAGAAACGCCAGAATCACTTGCTGGACACCCCCAAAGCACCTCCCGGAGAGGTACGAATCAGATGCTGGACACACCCAAGTCAACTTTTGGACATGTCAGAACCAAGTTTCAGAAATTCATGGGCCACGGGATGGCCATGCTGAACCATGTGCTGGAGGCTCCGGGACCAGCTGACAGACATGCCTGAACAACCTGCCAGACACGCTGGAACTACCTGCCGGACATACCAGAACCATCCACCAG
Source organism: Equus quagga (assembly GCF_021613505.1). Classification (NCBI taxonomy): domain Eukaryota; kingdom Metazoa; phylum Chordata; class Mammalia; order Perissodactyla; family Equidae; genus Equus; species Equus quagga. The sequence goes on from NW_025795800.1 coordinate 8,999, forward strand.
AAACGCCAGAACCACCTGCCTGACATGCTGGAAACAAATGTCGGACATGTCGGAACCACCACCCGGACACTCTGGAACCACCTGCTGGATATGCCAGAATCAGGTCCCGGACATGTTGGAAGCACCTGCCTGATGTGCCAGAACCAGGTGCTGGACACGTAGGAACCACCTGCCAGAGAAGGTGGAACCAACTGCCTGACATGTGGGAACAACCTGCCAGACACGCTGGAACCACCTGCTGGACACAATGGAACCACCTTCTGGACACACCATTACCACCCCAGGATATGCTGTAACCAACTGCCAGACAGGACTGATCCACCTGCTGGACAGCACTGATCCACCCGCCAAACACGGCTCAACCACCGCCTGGGCACGCTGGAACCACCTGCCTGACACGCCGGAACCACCTGCCAGATATGCCAGATCCAGATGCTGGACACTCCTGAACCACCTGCTTGACAAGCCAGAACCACCTGCCAGAAATGCTGGAGGCACCTGCCAGACAAGCCTAAACCACCTGCTGGACATAACTGAACCACCTGCCGGACACTGCTTAACCACCTTAAGGATGCTCTGGAACCATCTGATGGACATGCTGGAACCACCTGCCAAACACGCCAGACCCAGGTGCCAGACACGCCGAAACCGCCTGCTGGATACGCCGGAAACACAGGCCTGACATACTGGAAGTACATGCTGGACATGCCAGAACTACCTGCCAGACACACTCAGATGACCTGCCGGACACCCTGACAACACCTCCTGCAGAGGCCTGAATCAGATGCTGGACATGCCCAAACCACCTTCCTGACATGTCAGAACCATGTTTCAGAAATGCCTGAACCATGGGACGGCCATGACTGAACCTTGTGCCAGATGAACCTGGAGCAGCTGACAGACACACCTGAACAACCTGCCAGACATGCCAGAACTACCCGACAGACATACCAGAACCATCCACTGGAAACTCCTGCACCACCTGCCTGACACACTGGAACCAACGGCCACTCACGTCAGAACCACCAGCAGGACACTCTGGAACCACCCACCAGAGATGCCAGAATTGGGTCCCAGACACGTCTGAAGCACCCGGCAGACACACTGGAAACACCTGCAGGAACTGCCAGAATCACCCACAGACATGATGGAACCACCTTCTGGACATGCCAGAACCACATAACTGACACGCCAGAACCACCTGCCAGACATGACAGAACCACTGTCTAGACACGCTGGAACCACTCCCAGATATGGTGCAACAAACCGTTGGACAAGACTGATCTACCTGCTGGACAGCACTGATCCACCCAGCAAAGACACCTGTACCACAGGCCAGACACGCTGGAACCACCTGCCTGTCACCCCAGAAACACCTGCCAGACATGCTGGAACCACCACTCAGATATGCTGGAACCACCATCCAGACACACTGGAAGCAACTACCAGACACACTGGAACCACCTTCCGAATGTACCAGAACCACATGCCAGACACACACGAACCACATGCCAGACACGCCGGAACCACCTGTTGGATATGCTGGAACCAGGAGCTGGATAAACTGAAACCACCTGCCGAATAGGTCAGAACCAGGTGCCAGACATGGCAGAAAAACCTGCCGCATATGCACAAATCACTTGTCAGATGTGCCAAAACCATGTGCTGGACACACCAGAAACATCTGCCAGATACGCCAGAAACAGGTCCAGCACAGGCTGGAACCAGGTGCTGGACAAGCCTAAAGCACCTGCTGGACTAGGCTGAACCACTTTACAGACATTCTGGAACCACATGCTGGGCACGCTGGTACCAGGTGCACAACAGGCCAGAGCCACCTTCTGGACACAACTGAACCACCTGCCAGAATTGCATGAACTGCCTGCCAGACACTTCTGAACCACCTTCCAGATATGCCAGAAACCAGTGTTGCACACACCGAAACCAGGTACCAGACAAGACTGAACCATCTGCCATACACGCTGGAGTCACCTGCCGGATACACCAGAAATAGGTGTCGCACACGCCAGAACCAAGTGCTGGACACGCTGGAACCACCTGCTGTATACGCTAGAAACAGGTATCACACACAAGGAAACTAGATGCTGGACGCGACTGAACCACCTGCTGGACATGCTGGAGGCACCTGCTGGATATGCCAGATACAGATGTTGCACGCGCTGGAACCAGGTGCTGGACATGAATGAACCACTTGCCAGACACACTGGAACCACCTGCGGGAAGTGCAGATTCATGCTCTGAACATGACAGAACCACCTTCCAGGACACGCCAGAACCACCTGACTGACACACTGGAATCACCTGCCAGACATAACAGAACCACCTTGTGGACATGCCGGAACCACCCCCAGATATTCTGCAACCAACTGCCGCATATGACTGATCCACCTGCTGGACAGCACTGATCCACCTGTCAAGCCTGGCTGATCCACTGGCCGGACATGCTGGAACCAACTGCCTGACACCCCAGAACCACCTGCTAGACATGCTGGAACCACCTGTCAGATGCAGCAGAACCAGGTGCCAGACACCATAAAACCACCTACCAGAAACACCAGAACCAGGTCCCAGACACGCCAGAACCAACTGCCGGACAAGCCAGAACCACCTGCCAGACTGACTGGAACCACCTGATAGATATGCCAGAAACAGGTGTCACACATGCTGAAACCAGGTGCCGGGCACGACTGAACCACCTCCCAGACACACTGGAGCCACCTGCCAGATATGCCAGAAACAGGTGTTGCACATGATGGAACCAGGTGCTGGACATGAGGGACCCATATGCTGGACATGACGTAACCACCTTCAGGACAGCTGAAACCATCTGGTGGACATGCCAGAACCACCTGCTGAACAAGCCGGAGAATGTGTCAGACATGCCGGAACAACCTGCTGGACATGCCAAAATCACCTGCCAGATATGCAGGAACCAGGTCCTGGATACACTAGAATCAACTTCCGGACAGGTAGGGAAAACCTGCTGGACACACTGGAACCACCACCCAGACATGCCGAAACCACCAACAAGACACGACAGAATCAGGTCCCAGACTCACTGTAGCCACCTGATGGACACCCTGGAAGCACTCACCAGACACATCAGAACTACCTTCCAGACATACTGGAAACTCACTCCAGACACACAAGAATCCCCTGCCTGACGTGCTGGAACCACCTGAGTGACACTCTGGTACAACCGGACAGACATGCTGGAACCACTTGCCAGGAAAAACTGAACCATCTGCCAGGCAAGACTTATCCACCTCCCGGATGTGCCTCAACCACTTAACGGACACTCTGGAACCACATGCAAGTCATGCCTGAACCTCCTGTCAGATATGCCAGAACCAGGTGCCAGACACGCCAGAACTACCTTCTGGTCAGGCCTGAACCACCTGCTTGACTGGTTGGAACAACATGCCGGACACGCTGAAATCACCTGCTGGATACACTGGAATCAGGCTCCTTATGTGCCACAACAACCCGTCAAAAATGCCAGAACCACCCACCGGACACACTGGAACCACCACTCAGACACTCTAGAAGCACACACCAGACACACTGGAATCAGGTCCGGGACACAGCACAACCAGCTACTGGACAGTCCAGAACCAACTGCCAGACATGCCAGAAGCACACACTGGACATGCTGGAACCACCTTCTGAACATACCAGAGCCACAAGCCAGACACACAGGAACCACTTGTTGGATATGCTGGAACCAGGTGCCAGATACACTGAAACCACCTACTGACTATGCCGGAACCAGGTGCTGGACACGCTGGAACCACCTGATGGACAGGAAGGAACCACCACATGGCCACGCCAGAACCACCCACAGAACAACCCTTATCCACCCACCAGACACTCCGAAATCATAGGCCAGACATGCTGGAAGTTCGCGTCAGACACACCAGAAACACCTGTTGGACACACCCAGACCACCTGCCGGACATGCCCGAAGCACCTCCCGGACACAGCAGAACACCTGCCGGATACACCTGAACCACTTGACGGACAGTCCGGAACCACATGCCGGACATGCCATAACCACCTGACAGAGACACTGGAACTAGATGCAAGACACACCAGAACAAGATGCTGGACAAACCTGAACCACATTCCAGACAAGACTGAATCACCTGCTGGATATGCCTGAACCACTTGAAGGACAGTCCGGAACCACCTACTGGACACGCCTGAACCACCTGCCACACATGCCAAAAACACCTGCTGGATGCGCTGGAACCAGGTCCGGATATGCCAGAACCACCCGCCGGACACACCGGAACCACCACCCAGACATGCTGGAATCACCCGCCAGAATCACCTAGACCACCTGTCGGACACACCCGAATCACCTGCCAGACATGCCCCAACCACCTGCCAGACACACCAACCACCTTTCAGACACTTCAGACGCACATTTAAGAAATGACTGGACTACAAGAAGGCCATGCCTGGACCATGTGCCGCATGCACCTGGACCACCTCATGGAGATGCCTGGGCAACCTGCCAAACACGCTGGAACTACCCACTGGACATGTCGGAACCAACCACTGGAAACGCCGGAACCACCTGCTGGACATGCCTGAACCACCCGCTGGAAATGACAGAACCTTCTTCTGGACATGCCCCAAACATGTGACGGACAGGCCAGACCGAACACATGGACATGCTGGAACCACCCGCCAGACATGCCCGAAGCACCTGCCAGAGAGGCCTGAACCAGCTGCCAGATACACCAGAACCCTGTGAAAGACATGCCAGACCATGTGCAAGACATGCATGAATCACATGTCGAACAAGCCTGAATCAGGTGATAGACACACTGGAACCACCTGCCGGACACACCGGAACCACATGGCAGATATGCTGGAACCACATGCAGTAACTGCAGGCATCACACGCTGGATACGATGGAACGACCTCCTGGACACGATGGAACCACCTTCTGGACACACTGGAACCACCCCCGGACATGCTGCAACCAACCAGCGGACATGACTGATCCACCTGCTGGACAACACTGATCCACCTGCCAAACACAGCTGAACCACCTGTTGAACATGCCAGAACCACCTGTTGGATACGGCAGAACCAGGTTCCGGACACACCAGAATCACCTGCTGGACAAGCCATAACCACCTGCCTGACATGCCAGAACAACCTCCTGGAGACACCGAAATCACCTGCCAGATACGCCGGAACCAGGTCCCAGATACGCCAGAACCAACTTCCGGACAGGCCGGAACAACCTGCTGGACGTGCCGGAACCCCAACCTGGACATGCCTAAACCACAAACCAGACACAACAGAATCAGGTCGCGGACACACCGTAGCCAACTGCTGTACATGCCGGAATCACCCGCCCAACATGCAGGAACCAACTGCCAGACATGCCGGAACCACCACCCGGACATGCTGAAACCAACAACCAGACATGATGGAATCAGGTCCCAGACATGCTGTAGCCACAGACATGTCGGACCACTTTCCAGACATACCAGAAACTCATGCCAGACACACAGGAACTCCCTGCCTGACACTCTAGAACCACATGAATGACACAATGGTACCACTGGCTGGACATGCTGGAACCACCTGCCAGACAAGACTGAACCACCTGCCAGATACACCTGAACCACTTGATGGATGCTCCGGAACCACATGTCAGGCATACCGGAACCACCTCTCAGATACACTAGAACCACATGCCAGACACGCCGGGACCACCTTCTGGACAAGCCTGAACCACGTGCTGGACATGCCCGAACCTCCTGTGGGACACACTGGAACCATCTTCTTGACTCCCCAGAACCACATGCCGGACACGCCGAAATCACCTGCTGGATATGCCTGAACCAGGCTCCTTATATGCCAGAACAACCCCACAGACATACCGGAACCATCCACCGGACACACTGAACCACCACTCAGATACGCCAGAACCACCCACCAGACACACCGAAATCAGGTGCAGGAGACGGTGCAACCATCTGCTGGACAGTCCAGAACCACCTGCCATCATGCCAGAATCACCCGCCGGACACACTGGAACCAGCTGCTGGACATGCCAGAAGCACCTACCGGACATGACGGAACCACCTTCCGAACGTACCAGAACCACATGCCAGACACACATGAACCAAATGCCAGACATGCAGTAACCACCTGTCGGATATGGCAGAACCAGGTGTCTGACACCGTGAAACCACCTGCTGGATACTCCACAAATAGGTACTGGACACACCAAAACCACATGCCAGACAAGCTGGAACCACCTGCGTGACATGCCAGAACAACCTGCTGGACATGCCGAAATCACCTGCTGGATACGCTGGAACCAGGTGCCACGTATGGTGAAACTACCTGCCAGATATGATGGAACGAGGTGCTGGACATACCAGAACCACCTGTCAGATACACAGGAAGCAGGTCCTGGACAACCGGAACCACCTGCTGGAAAAGACTGAACCACATGTGGCATATGCCTAAACCACTTGATGGACACTCCATAACCACCTACCTGGCATGCCACAACCACCTGCCAGATATACCAGAACCAGGTGCTGGACTCACCAGAACCACATGCTGGACACGCAGGAATAAGGTGCCAGACATCCCCAAACTACCTGTGCATCACACCAGAACCACCCGCCAGATATGTCAGAACCAAGTGGCCGTAACGCCTGAACCACCTGCCAGACAAGCCTGAACCACCTGTTGGATATGCCAGAACCGGGTTCTGGATACCCTGAACCACCTGCTGAATACACCAGAACCAGGTGACAGACACACCGGAAACACCGGCCAGACACATCCAAATCACCTGTCAGATATCTCAAAACCATGTGCCGGCCATGCCAGAACCACCTCCCAGGCACGCCTGAACTACCTGTGAGACTTGCATGAACCACCAGCTAGACACTCTGGAACCAACTGATGGATACGCCAGAAACCAGTGTCACCCACGATGAAACCAGGTGCTAGACATCACCGAACAATCTGCCAGACACGCTGGAGCCACCTGCCGGATACACCAGAAACAGGTGTCGCACATTTTGGAACCAGGTACTGGACACGACTGAACCACCTGCTGGACAAGCCTGAACCACCTGCTGGAGAGGCCTGAACCATCTGCCGGACATGCTGGAACCTCCTACTGGATGCACCGGAACCATCTGTTGGACATGCTGGAACCACCTCACAAAGACACCAGAACCAGATTCCGGAAACTCCGGAAGCACATGCTGGACACGCTGGAACCACAGGCCAGACATACTGGAAGGATACGCCAGACACAATGGAACCACTTGCCGGACACACTGGACCACTGCCGGACACCCCCTAAGCACCTGTGGAGAGGCCTGAATCAGCTGCAGGACACGCCAAAACCACCTTTTGGACACGTCAGAACCACGTTTCAGAAATGCCTGGACTATGAGACAGCCATGCCTGGACCATGTGCTGGGTGAACCTGGACCAGCTGACAGACATGCCTGAACACTGTCGGACATGCAGGAACTACCAGCTGGACACACTGGAACCATCCATTGGAAATGCCTGAACCACCTGACAGACATTCTGGAACCAACTGCTGGACACGTTGTAACCACCACCCGGACACTCTGGAACCAACCGCCAGAGATGCCAGAATCAGGTCCCAGACACACCAGAAGCACCTGTCAGACACGCTGGAACCACCTGCAGGAATTGCCAGAATCACCTGCTGGACATGACATAACGACCTTCTGGACACGCCAGGACCACCTGCCAGAAACGCCAGAACCGCCTGTCAGATACGGCGGAACCAGGTGCCAGACACTGTGAAACCACCTGCCGGATACACCAGAAGCAGGTTCCGTACATGCCTGAACCACCTGCCTGACACCCCAGAACAATCTGCTGGACCTACCGAAAACACCTGCCAGATATGCCAGAACCAGGTCCCTGGTATGCCATAACCAACTTCCAGACAGGCCGGAACAACCTGGTGAACATGATGAAAACACCAACTGGACACGACGGAATCAGGTCCTGGACATGCTGTAGCCACCTGCCGGACATGCCGGAATCACCTACTGGACATGCAGAAACCAACTGCTGGACACACTGGATGCACCTACTGGACATGTCAGAAACACCTTCCAGACCTACTGGAAGCTCATGCCAGACACACAGGAACCCACTACCTGACATGCTGGAACCACCTGCCTGACACACCAGAACCACCTTCTGGACAGGCCTGAACCACCTGCTGGACACACCTGAACCACCTGCAAGATATGCCAGAACCACCTACTTCACTCGCCAGAACTACCTGTGGAAACATGAAAATCATCTGACGGATATGCTGGAACCAGGCCCCTTATACAAAGGAACAACCTGCCAGACATGCCGGAAGCACCTGCTGGACACACTGTAACCACCACTCAGACACGCCGGAACCACCTGCCAGACACACCGGAATCAGGTCCAGGACACAGTGCAACCACCTGCCGGGCACTCAGGAACAACCACCTGGACACACCAGAACCATCCACAGTACAACCCTTATCCACCCAAAAGACATGCTGGAACCACAGGCCAGACATGCTGGAAGGACACTCTGGACACCCTGTAACCACCCGCTGGAAACACCCAAACCAAATTTCGGACACGTCAGAACATTTCAGAAACACCTAGAGCACGGGACGGCCATGCCTGGACCACGTGCCACATGCACCTGGAGCACCTGATGGACACACCTGAACAACCTGCCAGACACACCAGAACTACCTGCCAGACATACTGGAACTATCCACCGGAAATGCTGGAAGCTCCTGCCTGACATGCTGGAACCAACTGCTGGACACGTCAGAACCACCACTTGGACACCCTGGAACCACCCGTCAGTGACACCAGAATCAGGTCCTGGACATACCAGAATCACCAGCCAGACATGCTGGAACCACCTGCAGGAACTGCCAGAATCATACGCCAGACACGACGGAACCACCTTCCAGACATGCTGGAACCACCTGACTGACGTGCCAGAACCACCTGCCTGACACCCCGGAACCACCTGCCTGACACGCCAGAACCACATGTCGGACACACTGAAAATACCTGCTGGATACGCTGGAACCAGGTCCCGGATATGCCAAACCAACCTCTGGACAGGCCAGAATAACCTGCCGGACACGCCAGAACCACCACCCGGACATGCCCAAACCACAAAGTGAACACGATGGAATCAGGTCCCAGACATGCAGTAGCCACCTGCCAGACACACCAGAAGCACTCACTGGACACATTGGAACCACCTTCTGGAAACGCCAGAACCACCTGTCTGACACAACGGAACCACCTTCTGGACAAACCAGAACCACCCCTGGATATGCTGCAATCAACTGCCGGACACGACTGACCCACCTGCTGGAAAGCACTGATCCATCTGCCAAACATGGGTGAACCACCTGCCGGACAAGCCAGAGCCACCTGTGTGATATGCCAGAACAACCTGCCAGACCCGCCTCAATCACCTCACAGATACGCCAGAACCAGGTCCTGGACACGTCAGAATCAACTTCCAGACAGGCTGGAACAACCTGAAGGACACACCAGAACCACCCCCCAGACATGCCGAAACCACCAATCGGACATGACGGAATCAGATCCTGGACACAACATAGCCACCTGCCAGACAGGCCAGAATCACCCACCGGACATGTGGGAACCAACTGCCGGACATGCTGGAAGCACCAACCGGACATGTCGAAACCACCTTCTGGACATACTGGAAACTAATGCCAGACACACAGGAACCCACTGCCTGACACGCTGGAACCACATGCATGACATGCCGGAACCACTGGCCGGACACAATGGAACCACCTTCTGGACATGCCGGAACTGCCCACGGATATGCTGCAACCAACTGCCGGAGACGACTTTCCCACCTGCTGGACAGCACTGATCTACCCGCCAAACACAGCTGAACCACCAGCTGGACACATTGGAACCACTAGGCTGACACCCCAGAACCACCTATCGGATATGGTGGAACCAGGTGCCAGACACCATGAAACCACCTGCTGTATACACCAGAACCAGACGCCTGACATGCCACAACCCCCTGTCTGACACGCTGGAACCACCTGCTTGACTCGCTGGAACCACCTGCCAGGTATGTCAGACTCACCACACGGATATGCCAGAACCACAATCTAGACAAACCAGAATCAGGTTCCGGACATGCTGGAACCACCTGCTGGACACCCCAGAACCACCTGCCAGGCAACCCGGAATCAGCCACCGGACACACTGGAAGAAACCAACTGACGTGTTGGAACCACCGACTGGAAACACCGGAACCACCTGCCAGACATGACAAAACCACCTCGTGGACATGCCAGAACCAGGCCCCTTATACACTGGAACAACCCGCCGTACATGCCGGAACCACCCACTGGAAACACTGGAACCACCACTCTGACATGCCGGGACCACGCACCAGACATGCCGGAATCAGGTCAGGGAAATGCTGGAACCACGCATCGGACAGTCCTGCACCACCTGCTTGACATGTCGGCATAACCTGCCAGACATGCCAGAACAACCACATGGACACGCAAGGACCAGCACATGGACACACTGGAACCACACCCCAGGCACGCAGGAATCAGGCCCCTGACATGCCGGAACCTCCTGCTGGGCACGCCAGAATCAGGTGCCAGACACGCTCGAAACACATGCCAGAAAAGACTGAAACACCTGCCAGACACACCTGAACCACATGCCACACATACCAGAACCAAATGCTGGACATGCCGAAATCACCTGCCTGATTTGCCAGTACCAGGCCCCTTATACACTGGAACAACACGCTGAAAATGCTGGAACCACCCATCTGACATGCTGGAACCACCACTCAGACACACTGGAACCACCTGACAGACATGTAAAAATCTGGTCCGTGACACTCCGGAACCACCTGCTGGACACTGTGGAGCTACCTGCTGGATACACCAGAAACGTGTTGCACATGCCAGAACCAGGAGCTGGACACGACTGAACCACCTGCCAGACACTCAGTAACCACCTTCAGGATGCGCTGGAACCATCTGGTAGACATGCCAGAACCACCTGCCAAACACACTGGAGCCAGGTGCCCGACATGCTGGAACCATCTGCTGGACATGCCAGAACCACAGGCAAGACATACTGAAAGGACACGCTGGACTCCCCAGAACCACTCTCTGGATACACCAGAAACAGGTGTCGCAGATGCCGGAACCAGGTGCTGGACGTGACTGAACCACCTTCCGGACAAGCCTGAACCACCTCCTGGAGAGGCCTGAACCACCTGACGGATACACCTGAAGCACTTGAAGGACACTCTGGAACCACATGCTGGGCACACCAGAGCCACCTGTGAGATGTGCCAGAACCAGACCCTAGACACACTGGAACCACCTTCCGGACAGGCCTTAACCACATGCTGGACACCCCGGAACCACGTGCCAGGCATGCCGGAACCACCTGCTTGACTTGCTGGAACCACCTACTGGACACGCCCAAATCACCTTCCTGATACGTTGGAACCAGGCACCTAATACACCCAAACAATCTGCCAGACATGCCGGAACCACCCGCTCGACACACTGGAACCACCACTCAGACACGCCAGAACCACCCGCCAGACACACTGTAATCAGGTCTGGGACATGATGCAACCACCAGCCGGACAGTCCTGAACCACCAGCCAGACACTCTGGAAGCACCCACCAGATACACCGACTCAGGTCTGGGATACGGCACAACCACCTGCTGGACATGCCGGAACCAACTGCCAGATGTGCCAGAAGCACCCACTGGACACACAGGAGCCACCTTCCGGACAGGCCTGAACCACCTGCTGGACATGCTTAAACCACCTGTTGGGCAGGCTGGGACCATCTGATTGACTCACTGGAATCAACTGCCAGGCATGCCGAAATCACCAGCCAGATACGCCGGAACCAGGCCCCTTATATGCTGGAACAACCGGCCAGACATTCCAGAACCACCCACCGGACAAACTGGAACCACCACTCAGACACGCTGGAACCACCTGCCAGACACGCCAGAATCAGGTGCAGGACACCGTGCAACTACCTGGTGGACAGTCCCAAGCCACCTGCTGGACACGTCCAAATCACTGGTCAGAGACACTGGAACCATGTGCCGGACACCCTGGAACCACCTTCTGGACATGCCGAAACCACCTGCCAGATACACCAGAAACAGGTCCAGCACAGGCTGGAACAACTTACCAGACACGGTGGAACCACCTGCTGGACACGCCAGAACCACCTGCCAGACATGCTGGAACCACCAGCCAGACACGCTGGAACCACCTGCCGGATACATGGGAAGCAGTTGCCGGACACACAGAAACCACCTGACGGACAGAACTGAACCACCTGCCGGATATGACTGAACCACTTGACAGACACTCCAGAACCACCTGCCTGGCATGCCGGAACCACCTGTCAGATATGCCGGAACCAGGTGTTGGACACACCGGAACCACCTGCTGAATATGCTAGAACCAGGTGCCGGACATGCTGGAACCACCTGCCGGACACATTGAAATCACCTGCCTGATATGCCGGAACCATGTGCCAGACATGCCAGAACCACCTGCTGGATATGCCAGAAACAGGTGTAGCACACTCCGGAACCAGATGCTGGACATGTCGGAGCCACCTGCTGGACACGCCAGAACCAGGTCCCAGATATGCTGGAACCAACTTCAGGAGAAGCCAGAACCACCACCTGGAAACGCCAAAACCACCCACCGGACACGATGGAATCAGGTCCCGGACAGTAAGCACCTGCAGGAAACAATTGATCCACCAGCCAGACAACGCTGATCCACCTGCTGAACACAGCTGACCCACCAGCTGGACACACTAGAATCTCCCGCTGGACATGGATGATCCACCCGCAAGACATGCTGGAACCACCCGCCGGACACACCATAATGAGGTCTTGGACATACTGGAACCACCTTTCAGACACACAAGAAATACCTGCCAGACACAACAGAACCAACTGCCAAACATGACGGAACCACCATCCGGATATGTCACAACCACCCGTATGACATGATGGAACAACCTGAAGGAAACGCCAGAAATACATGCCAGACATGCTGGAACCAACTGCCAGACTCGTTGAAACCACCTGTCGGATACGCCGGAACCAGGTGCCAGATGCGCTGAAACCACCTGCCTGATACGCCAGAACCATGTGCCAGAACCACCAGTCGGATATGCCAGAAACAGGTGCCGCACACAACGGAAACAGGAGCTGGACATGGCTAAACCACCTGCTGGACACGCCTGAAGCACCTTCTGGACAAGCCTGAACCACCCCCTGGAAATGCCTGAATCACCCACGAGGCACGCTTGATGCACCCAACAGACACACTGGCACAACCAGCTGGACCACAAGAACCACCTACCAGATATGCTGAAATCACCTACCAGATACTCCAGAACCAGGTGTGAGACTCGCTGGAACCACTTGCTAGATATGTTGAAGCCACCTGCCGGATACGCCTGAACCAGGTCCTGGATCTGCTGGAACCACCCGCCAATATGTCAGAATCACCACCTGGATACACCGGAACCACAAGCCAGACACACCAGAACCAGGTGCCAGACACGCTGGAACCACCTGCCAGATATGCCTGAACCAGGTCCCGGATACGCTGGAACCACCTGCCAGATATGTTGGAATCACCACACGGATACGCTGGAACCACAAACTGGACACGCCGAAATCAGGTTCTGGACACCCCGGAACTAACTGCCAGACAAGCCAGAATCACCTGATGGACATGCCAGAACCAACTGCCTGACAAGCCAGAGCCATGCACTGGAAATGACGGAACCACCTGCCAGACATGCCAAAATCACCTGGCGGATACACCGGAACCAGGCCCGTTATACGCTGGAACAACCAGCTGGACATGCCAGAACCACCCACCGGACACAGTGAAGCCACCACTCGGACATGCTGGCACCACTCAGCAGACACGTGGGAATCAGGTCCAGGAAACGCCAGAACCACATGTTGGACAGTCCGGAACCACCTGCCAGACACTCTGGCATAACTTGCCGGACACACCAGAACCACCACCTGGACACGGAAGACCCAGCACATGGACATGCCGTAACCACCCCTGGACATACAGGAATCAGGCCCCAGATACGCCGGAACTACCTGCCGGACATGACAAAATCACCTGCCAGATGTGCTGAAACCAGGTCCGGACACGCCAGAGCCATCCACTGGACATGCCATAATGAGGTCCCGGAAACACTGGAACCACCTGTCGGACACACAAGAAATACCTGCCAAACACAGAACCAACCTCTGAACATGACAGAACCACCTTCCAGACATATCAGAACCACCTGCATGACACGCCGGAACTATCCACCGGACATAACGAAACCATCCACCAGAAATGCTGGAACTACACACAAGAAACGACAGAACTACCTTCTGGACATGGCCTAACTATGTGCCGGACAAGCTGGAACCACCTGATGGACATGCCGGAACCACTACCCGGACTTGATGGAACCACCTTCCTGACATGCTGGAACCACCCACAAGACACGCTGGAACCAACTGCCGGACACGCTGGAAGCACCCACCTGACACGCTGGAACCACCTTCCAAACGTACCAGAACCACATGCCAGACACGCTGGAACCACCTGTTGGATATGCCAGAACCAGGTGCTGGATACATTGAAATCACCTGCCAAATACGCCAGAATCAGGTGCTGGACATGGTGGAAACACCTGCCGGCGACGTCCAAATCACCTTCTGCATACGCCAAAACCATCTGCCGGACACACTGGAAACACCTCTTGGACATGCCAGAAACATATGGGGGATATGCCAGAAACAAGTCCAGGACAGGCCAGAACCAGGTGCTGGACAAGCCTGAGGCAGCTGCCGTAATAGCCTAAACCACCTGCTGGACCAGCCAGAACCACTTTACGGACATTCTGGATCCACATGCCGGGCACGCAGGTACATGGTGCACAACAGGCCAGAGCCACCTGCTGGACACAACTGAACCACCTGCCAGAATTGCATGAACTACCTGCCAGACATGCCAGAATCACCTGCCAGATACGCCAGACACCAGGTGCTGGACATGGTGAAATCAGGTACCCTAAGGCCAGAACCACCTGCTAGACATGCCTGAACCACCTGCCAGACTTGCGTGAGCCACCTGCCAGGTATGCCGGTACCACCTTCAGGACACACCTGAACCACCTGCAAGACCCGTTGCAACTACCTGCTTGACTTGCCAGAACCACTTGCTGGGGATGCCAAAATCGCCTGTCAGATATGCTGGAACCAGGCCCCTTATATGCCTGACCAACCCGCCAGACTTGCTGGAACCACCCTCCAGGCACAGTGGAACCACCAGTGAGACACGACAGAACCACCTGCCAGAAAAGCCAGAACCAGGTGCCTGACATGCCAGAACCACCTGCTGGACACGCCAGAACCACCTGCCAGACACACTGAAACAACCTGCCAGACAAGCTGATATCACCTACTGGGT
>NW_025795801.1:0-1496 GCF_021613505.1 Equus quagga
GCGTTCATGGAATGGAAAACTTAATATTATTAGGATGTCGATACTACCATAAGTAACTTCAGATTCAATGAAATGCCTGTCATAATCCCAGTGAGATTATTTACAGAAGTGGAAAAATGTATCCTAAAAAGCATATGAAATCTCAAGGTGCTCTGAATAGCCAAAATAACCATAAAAAGAATTGAAGAACTCATTATTTTCTCATTGAAAACTTACTTAAAAGCTATTATAATAAAAATAGTGTAGTATTGGCATAAAGACAAGCATAAACCAATAAAATAGAGATACCAGAAAAAAATCCTCACATGTGCGGTCAAATGTCAAATTTTTGACAAGGATCTCAAAACCATTCAATGGAGACATCTTTTCAACAAATAGTGGTGAGAAAACTGGATATCTAGATGCAAATAACGAAATTGTACCATTACTTTACACTATCCACAAAAATTAAAGGAACAGAAGAGCTAAATATAGAGCTAAAAGTATAAACTCTTAGAAGAAAACAGAGGAAACATTTCATGCTATTGGATTTACCTGTGCTTTATTGACTATGATGCCAAAGCATGTAAAACAGTAGAAATATAGATAAACTGGACTTCATCAAAATAGAAAATTCCTGTGCATCTAAGAATTTTATCAGGAGAGTGAATCAGCAACCCACAGATGGAAAAATATTTGCAAAATATACATCTGATAAGGGATTGTTACAAGGAATATGTAAAGAACTCCTACAACTCAACAACAGAAAATTAATTTAAAAATTAAAATTTAAAAAGAGTGGAGAGTAAAAGAGCAAGTAGGAAGCAACATTGAGATTACCCTGGGTGCCATGTAACCACTCTTCTTTCATGGGAAAAAATATAATAAAAGAGCAGAAACTAGAAAAGGCTATCCATTGCAATCTTTATTGAGGATGTGGACCATTAAGTGTTAGGTTTATTCTTCAAGTTTCACTTGAGCACATCCAAAGCACACTCCAATGTGAGTAGTCCCTACCTCTTCTCATGACCCTCATCTCACTTTGCATCTAGAGAGCACATTTATGGATCAGCTCCAAAACCACTTTCTGTTGTCAATTTCATACTCTACAATTCCTTCTGAACAGCATCGAAAACGTGCAGCCACTCGCTCAACCTCAAACAGCATTCCAGATCTTTTGCTTCTTAACTTAAAACTCTTACATGGATTACATCACTCATTTCTAAACTGCCACCACCTTAAATTCTAAGTGATTTCAATACAAATGGTAGCCAACACTGCCAAAGTGGCTAACATTGAAATCGATACTTTTGTGATCACATAATGTCCTTGAATGACAGCACTTCTACATCTGAAGAATGTAATTCATGTTCCCTACACTGTTGTCAAGCAGTTTTGACTTGGCTTCAGTCTTCCCTATTTCCAGAGGATACATCACAGACTGTGGACACAATGCATCCTCTCTTCTTCAGTGAATATTCTTTATCCTGCAAATTCATGTTTTCTATAAATGTCTC
>NW_025795802.1:0-1496 GCF_021613505.1 Equus quagga
GAGACATTTATAGAAAACATGAATTTGCAGGATAAAGAATATTCACTGAAGAAGAGAGGATGCATTGTGTCCACAGTCTGTGATGTATCCTCTGGAAATAGGGAAGACTGAAGCCAAGTCAAAACTGCTTGACAACAGTGTAGGGAACATGAATTACATTCTTCAGATGTAGAAGTGCTGTCATTCAAGGACATTATGTGATCACAAAAGTATCGATTTCAATGTTAGCCACTTTGGCAGTGTTGGCTACCATTTGTATTGAAATCACTTAGAATTTAAGGTGGTGGCAGTTTAGAAATGAGTGATGTAATCCATGTAAGAGTTTTAAGTTAAGAAGCAAAAGATCTGGAATGCTGTTTGAGGTTGAGCGAGTGGCTGCACGTTTTCGATGCTGTTCAGAAGGAATTGTAGAGTATGAAATTGACAACAGAAAGTGGTTTTGGAGCTGATCCATAAATGTGCTCTCTAGATGCAAAGTGAGATGAGGGTCATGAGAAGAGGTAGGGACTACTCACATTGGAGTGTGCTTTGGATGTGCTCAAGTGAAACTTGAAGAATAAACCTAACACTTAATGGTCCACATCCTCAATAAAGATTGCAATGGATAGCCTTTTCTAGTTTCTGCTCTTTTATTATATTTTTTCCCATGAAAGAAGAGTGGTTACATGGCACCCAGGGTAATCTCAATGTTGCTTCCTACTTGCTCTTTTACTCTCCACTCTTTTTAAATTTTAATTTTTAAATTAATTTTCTGTTGTTGAGTTGTAGGAGTTCTTTACATATTCCTTGTAACAATCCCTTATCAGATGTATATTTTGCAAATATTTTTCCATCTGTGGGTTGCTGATTCACTCTCCTGATAAAATTCTTAGATGCACAGGAATTTTCTATTTTGATGAAGTCCAGTTTATCTATATTTCTACTGTTTTACATGCTTTGGCATCATAGTCAATAAAGCACAGGTAAATCCAATAGCATGAAATGTTTCCTCTGTTTTCTTCTAAGAGTTTATACTTTTAGCTCTATATTTAGCTCTTCTGTTCCTTTAATTTTTGTGGATAGTGTAAAGTAATGGTACAATTTCGTTATTTGCATCTAGATATCCAGTTTTCTCACCACTATTTGTTGAAAAGATGTCTCCATTGAATGGTTTTGAGATCCTTGTCAAAAATTTGACATTTGACCGCACATGTGAGGATTTTTTTCTGGTATCTCTATTTTATTGGTTTATGCTTGTCTTTATGCCAATACTACACTATTTTTATTATAATAGCTTTTAAGTAAGTTTTCAATGAGAAAATAATGAGTTCTTCAATTCTTTTTATGGTTATTTTGGCTATTCAGAGCACCTTGAGATTTCATATGCTTTTTAGGATACATTTTTCCACTTCTGTAAATAATCTCACTGGGATTATGACAGGCATTTCATTGAATCTGAAGTTACTTATGGTAGTATCGACATCCTAATAATATTAAGTTTTCCATTCCATGAACGC
>NW_025795803.1:0-1674 GCF_021613505.1 Equus quagga
AAGCAAAAAATATGTGCACTGAAAATCATAAAAGATCCTGAAAGAAATTGGAGAAGAGACAAATAAAGAGAAATGCATCCTGCGTTCGTGGATTGGAAAACTTAATATTATTAAGATGTCGATACTACCATAAGTAACTTCAGATTCAGTGAAATGCCTGTCATAATCCCAATGAGATTATTTACAGAAATGGAAAAATGCATCCTAAAATTCATATGAAATCTCAAGGTGCTCTGAACAGCCAAAATAACCATAAAAAAGAATTAGAGAACTCATTTTTTTCTCATTCAAAACTTACTAAAAAGCTATTATAATAAAAATAGTGTAGTATTGGCATAAAGACAAGCATAAACCAATAAAATAGAGATACCAGAAAAAAATCCTCACATGTGCGGTCAAATGTCAAATTTTTGACAAGGATCTCAAAACCATTCAATGGAGACATCTTTTCAACAAATCGCAGTGAGAAAACTGGATATCTAGATGCAAATAACAAAATTGTACCATTACTTTACACTATCCACAAAAATTAAATGAACAGAAGAGCTAAATATAGAGCTAAAAGTATACACTCTTAGAAGAAAACATAGAGGAAACATTTCATGATGTTGGATTTAGCTGTGCTGTATTGACTATGACGTCAAAGCACGTAAAACAATAAAAATATAGATAAACTGGACTTCATCAAATTAGAAAATTCCTGTGCATCTAAGAATTTTATCAGCAGGGTGAATCAGCAACCCACAGATGGAAAAATATTTGCAAAATATACATCTGATAAGGGATTGATACAGGGAATATGTAAAGAACTCCTACAACTCAACAAACAGAAAATTAATTTAAAAATTACAATTTAAAAAGAGTGGAGAGTAAAAGAGGAAGTAGTAAGCAACATTAAGATCACCATGGGTGCCATGTAACCACTCTTCTTTCGTGGGAAAAAAATATAATAAAGCAGCAGGAACTAGGAAAGGCTATCCATTACAATCTTTATTGAGGATGTGGACCATTAAGTGTTAGGTTTATTCTTCAAGTTTCACTTGGGCACATCCAAAGCACACTCCAATGTGATTAGGCCCTACCTCTTCTCATGACCCTCATCTCACTTTGTCTCTAGAGAGCACATTTATGGATCAGCTCCAAAACCACTTTCTGTTGTCAATTTCATACTCTACAATTCCTTCTGAACAGCATCGAAAATGTGCAGCCACTCGCTCAACCTCAAACTGCATTTCAGATCTTTTGCTTCTTAACTTAAAACTCTTACATGGATTACATCACTCATTTCTAAACTGCCACCTTAAATTCTAAGTGATTTGAATACAAATGGTAACCAACACTGCCAAAGTGGCTAACATTGAAATCGATACTTTTGTGATCACCTAATGTCCTTGAATGAAAACACCTCTACATCTGAAGAATGTAATTCATGTTACCTACACTGCTGTCAAGCATTGTTGACTTGGCTTCAGTCTTCCCTGTTCCCAGAGGATAGATCACAGACTGTGGGTACAATGCATCCTCTCCTCTTCAGTGAATATTCTTTATCCTGCAAATTCATTTTTTCTATAAATGTCTTGGGCCAAATATGGCCAAATAAACTCTTCTCACATTTGAAGTATCACTGAAATTCATATAAACTTTTATTGTATATTGTATCATAGAGTATCATAA
>NW_025795804.1:0-1674 GCF_021613505.1 Equus quagga
TTATGATACTCTATGATACAATATACAATAAAAGTTTATATGAATTTCAGTGATACTTCAAATGTGAGAAGAGTTTATTTGGCCATATTTGGCCCAAGACATTTATAGAAAAAATGAATTTGCAGGATAAAGAATATTCACTGAAGAGGAGAGGATGCATTGTACCCACAGTCTGTGATCTATCCTCTGGGAACAGGGAAGACTGAAGCCAAGTCAACAATGCTTGACAGCAGTGTAGGTAACATGAATTACATTCTTCAGATGTAGAGGTGTTTTCATTCAAGGACATTAGGTGATCACAAAAGTATCGATTTCAATGTTAGCCACTTTGGCAGTGTTGGTTACCATTTGTATTCAAATCACTTAGAATTTAAGGTGGCAGTTTAGAAATGAGTGATGTAATCCATGTAAGAGTTTTAAGTTAAGAAGCAAAAGATCTGAAATGCAGTTTGAGGTTGAGCGAGTGGCTGCACATTTTCGATGCTGTTCAGAAGGAATTGTAGAGTATGAAATTGACAACAGAAAGTGGTTTTGGAGCTGATCCATAAATGTGCTCTCTAGAGACAAAGTGAGATGAGGGTCATGAGAAGAGGTAGGGCCTAATCACATTGGAGTGTGCTTTGGATGTGCCCAAGTGAAACTTGAAGAATAAACCTAACACTTAATGGTCCACATCCTCAATAAAGATTGTAATGGATAGCCTTTCCTAGTTCCTGCTGCTTTATTATATTTTTTTCCCACGAAAGAAGAGTGGTTACATGGCACCCATGGTGATCTTAATGTTGCTTACTACTTCCTCTTTTACTCTCCACTCTTTTTAAATTGTAATTTTTAAATTAATTTTCTGTTTGTTGAGTTGTAGGAGTTCTTTACATATTCCCTGTATCAATCCCTTATCAGATGTATATTTTGCAAATATTTTTCCATCTGTGGGTTGCTGATTCACCCTGCTGATAAAATTCTTAGATGCACAGGAATTTTCTAATTTGATGAAGTCCAGTTTATCTATATTTTTATTGTTTTACGTGCTTTGACGTCATAGTCAATACAGCACAGCTAAATCCAACATCATGAAATGTTTCCTCTATGTTTTCTTCTAAGAGTGTATACTTTTAGCTCTATATTTAGCTCTTCTGTTCATTTAATTTTTGTGGATAGTGTAAAGTAATGGTACAATTTTGTTATTTGCATCTAGATATCCAGTTTTCTCACTGCGATTTGTTGAAAAGATGTCTCCATTGAATGGTTTTGAGATCCTTGTCAAAAATTTGACATTTGACCGCACATGTGAGGATTTTTTTCTGGTATCTCTATTTTATTGGTTTATGCTTGTCTTTATGCCAATACTACACTATTTTTATTATAATAGCTTTTTAGTAAGTTTTGAATGAGAAAAAAATGAGTTCTCTAATTCTTTTTTATGGTTATTTTGGCTGTTCAGAGCACCTTGAGATTTCATATGAATTTTAGGATGCATTTTTCCATTTCTGTAAATAATCTCATTGGGATTATGACAGGCATTTCACTGAATCTGAAGTTACTTATGGTAGTATCGACATCTTAATAATATTAAGTTTTCCAATCCACGAACGCAGGATGCATTTCTCTTTATTTGTCTCTTCTCCAATTTCTTTCAGGATCTTTTATGATTTTCAGTGCACATATTTTTTGCTT
>NW_025795805.1:0-5711 GCF_021613505.1 Equus quagga
TGATCCAGAGTGTTGTGTTCTGCCTTAAACACAAACAAATCAGTAACTAGGCTGACTTTTCAAAATAGAGAAACAGGCTAAGCTCCCTCAGATATGGGAAGAATGTGGTCCAGGCCCCCTCCCCTCAAACTCACATGCTTTTCCCTATGACAAGAATTAACATCAAGCCTAAAAGAGACGCACCTGAATGATACGTCATCCACTCCTTCTTGCCAAACAGAAGCTCCCAGCCCACCCTGCACCCCCACCTGCTCAGTCACAGAGGAAAGAGACTCACTTGTGGAGGAGGCAGTCCCCCAGCCCCCAGGGGACACACGGGCAGCATCTTCTTGATTTTGTCACTGCTACACTGGCAGGCAGGTGAGGGGTTCTCCATCGTCCAGTTCCCATTTTGGAAGAGGTCCATGATGGTGTGAGGAACTTGGGCTGTGGTCCACTCCTCCTCCCCTACTGAGCAGGGCATGCCTCTGCAAAGGGGGGACATTAAGGGTAGCATCACCCGAGAGGGCCTTTCCTATTGCCTCAGGAGCACAGGACCAATCAATGACAACTGCAAGCATGCATCTACCCCATCACCATTTGATTGCTGGATCTCCTCATAGCCTTGTAAGCTGCAAACTCATTTTACAGATAAGGATGAAGGAATGCAAAGAGGCCCTAAATGCTCATTTGCTGAACTGAAGTCAACCCAATCCACCAGCATGTGGTCAATGCCCATGTGTTCAGGCAACAAATATTCATTGAGCACGTACTATGTGCCGGACACTGTGCTGCATATTTGAGAGTTTGGGGTGAACAAGACAAAGTCCCTGCCTTCGTGGAGTTTGTGTTTCCAAGGAAGAGTTAGACATCAATTCAATAATGTAATCTCAGATGGCCAAAAATTAAGCAAAATAAAGAGGGGGTAACTGGTGAGAAAGGACCACCTCAAGAGGTGATATTTCTGCCAAAACATAAACGATGAGAGAGGAGAAGCCAGGTCAAGATTTGGGGGAAAAGAACATTACAAGCAGAAGCAAGAGCAAGTGCAGGTACAAAGGCCCTGAGTTTTCTTTTCTTGAGTAATCAGAGGGAGGCAGTGTGGCTGGAATGTGATGAGCTGTCAGGAAGATCAAGGGGAGACGAGGAGAAGGAGACAGGAGCCAGATAACACAGGCCTGGGGAGGAGTCTGGATTTTACGTTCAATGTGCTGAAAATCTGGTGGAGAATGGTGAGATTCACTTTATGTTTCAAAACAAGTAGAGAATTGGGGGGTGTGAGTGAGGGTGAGAGTGCTTGGGACATGAAGAGCTAGGTTGTTTACAAGCTCCCCAGGTGACAAAAGACAAAGCCCTTATGCCTGACTTGAGCTCTGGATTACCGTGAGGCCATCAACAACAATTGGCCCTCTCGGGGCTTATTTTCTCCACTAGTAAAATAAAAGTATAAAATGACTTGTTTCAACAAGTCATGTTTCAATATTTCTAGTGTTCCTTCCAGTTCCAAAATTCTACAATTTAAAGCAGAGCCACAGTCTTTATCTTATTCTCGTATCAAATGGAACAGTTTTGGGGGTTGCTCTCTAGTTCTCCCTTTAAAGCACCCAAACTAAATAGAAAAAGTCAAACTAAGACCCAGGGCCCTCTTGAAGCTCGAACTCTAAAACCTGCAAAAAATGAGTGGCTGAGACAAAATTAAATGCCACAAGGAAATGTCCCAGCCAAACTTCCCTTAGTTCTACTACTACTTTTTTTTTTTTTTGAGGAAGATTAGCCCCAAGCTAACATCCATGCACATCTTCCTCCACTTTTCTATGCTGGACGCCTACCACAGCATGGCTTGATGAGCAGTGCGTACGTCCGCACCCAGGATCTGAGTCACCAAAGTGGAACATGCAAATTTAACTGCTGCGCCACTGGGCAGGCCCCACTACTACTTTTGAAAAGCCTAAAAGTTGCTAGAGTGGGGCCTATACATCAGACTGCTCCCAGCACACCTTCAGCGGTGCTCTGCCTCAAAGCTGAGAGCCCTGTGATGTCAGGGGCAGTACCCCATTTGTCTCTGTAGGCTAGTTCTCAATCCAGACCCGGCTCCGACAGACCCTTCAAGGGCTGGCATCAACCTATGAGTCCATAGTATTCAGCTGGCATGTAATGAATCCACCTAACTCTACCCCTCATCTCATCTCATTCTTCTATCTCGCCTTCAGGTGGAATCTAATCAAAAGTCTTGCGAGGGGCCGGCCCCATGGCTGAGTGGTTGGGTTCGTGCACTCTGCTTCAGCGGCCTGGGTTTCACTGGTTCAGATCCTGGGCGTGGATCTGGCACTGCTCATGAAGCCATGCTGAGGTGGCGTCCCACACAGCACAACCAGAATGACCTACAACTAGAATATACAACTATGTACTGGGGGGCTTTGGGGAGAAGAAGAAGAAGGGGGAAAAAAAGACGACTGGCAACAGATGTTAGCTCAGGTGCCAATCTTTAAAAAAAAACTCTTGTGAAATCCAGATAGGATGTCCCTGTGTCCTTCTCCACCTTCGTCATCTTGTTCTTTAGGAACTGACATCGGCTGCTAGGATTTACTACCCATTAAGTATTAAGTACTAACAAACGTTTAGTAAGAATCCAATTATTAAGACCTAACAAGTACATAGTAGCTATCCATTTAGAAATCTGTTCTAGAACCTTGCACACACAGGCAGGGCAATCACTCGTCTGTCACTTGCAGGGTCAGTATTTCCCTTTAAATCTGGAATTCAAGTTAGCCCTTCTGCAATCTTCCTACACCTTTTTGCACTCTCGATAATTCCTCAGAGTTTGTGGTTAAGGATCTCAACTGCAAATTCTACCTGAGCTTGGAAACTTGAACCCACGTCTGCCATCCTTCGGCTCTCTCAGAAGCTCCTCCCGTCTCTTCATTGTCTTTACTCACAAACATCTCTGGACACACTTAAGAGTCATATGGGTATTTCACTGAACTTATTTATATACTGACTACTTTTTTAAAAAAGGATTTAAGGAAAGAATGATAAAACATGCCACTCTAAAACAAGAAAATGTCCATTTTTATAAAAATTATTACATCCTCTTTTCAGGTTGTTAAAGTGAAGAAGCTGATAAGCAAAACTGCAAATTAGATAATCATGGCAGCTCATCTCTGCACTTAGGTACAGGAGTTGGGGGGAAGGAGAAAAGGGAAAAGCATTTATCAGTAAGTATAAAGAGCTATTAAATTAAATATTAATTTCTAAAGCAGTAAACAAGTCTGTAGTGATTTTCTTTGCGGGATGATAGACGACTCTCCTGGTCTGCTATGCGTGTTCCTAGATGGTTTGATTAGGTATTAGATAGGTTTGATTAGATAAGTAATATTGATTAGATATTAGCTTTTTTAAAATAAAAAATGATTCAAAGGGCAAATGATGGAGGTCACAGTGTGGCATGCAGCTGATAAATGCAGTCAGTGTTATCACAGATCACATCAGGTGGCAAGCAGAAGCAGCCAGCCATAGAGGGTCTAAAGTGGCACTTACGGGATTGGGTTTCCTTCCATACATCGGGTCCCGAAGCCAGGGTCTCTGGTGAGGGCATTCAAGAGTTCCTGGGTGCTCACATCCTCAGGAGCATCATTACTGTGGGTACATGAGAGGCAGCCAGCTCAGCAATTCATTAAAACCAGGGAGAATTTTCCACCTCCCCATTCTTAAGTTAAACTACTTTTTTAATCAAGTATTTTCTGTGTGCCAAGCTCTTAAGAGCGACACGAATAAAACACAGAACCAACCCATAAGGAGCTGAGACTCTGGCCATATATTTGTTATCAAGGTAACATACAGGACTCCAAAGTAGAGCTTGTGTAAGTAAGTTACATGTATGGAGGTGTTCATGTGTGTATGCACACACATACATATACACAGTTACATATGTATTTTAATATGGAGTAAAATTCATTAAGGATCAGTATTTCAAAAGTACTTTCATAATTTTCCATTAGGCAGAGACAACCAGGATTTTCTAGGAAAGGGGAGGCAGATTTTATTGGATGAGTGTTTGCATGGACAACTAGAAAACACAAACAATACTGGGCATGGATTACAAAAACTTCATCAGCCCATGTTCCACAGCCCTAGGCAACACAGGGTCAGCTGCTGGGAAAGGAAAGAAGACAGTAAACGTGAACCAAATAGGAGGGAACATGGAGTTAGAGAATAGAGACCAATTCACATGCTTACGTATTTTTTTTCTTGTATTTTTTTTTAAGCTTCCCTTTTCACATCACTGACATACTTCCCCCATCTAAAGGTCTATAAATACTAGAGGACTAAAGAAAACTCCTGGTTAAAGAAATGGAGAAACTCGTTTATCCTTTTTTTGGTACAGTGGATTGATAGAGAGTAGCTGGTATGTTCATTTAAAGAACAAACACTAGCCAGTATCTACAACCTAAGAGAATAGATAATAAATGCATGAATTGTACTGTGCAGAAAACAAGAACCTGGAATTACAATGCTCTTATGGTGTATGGAAGGCCTGTAATTAAACTACAAAATTAAACATAGCTGTAAATATCCAAAGCTAGCCCTAGTGTACTGGTCTAGTAGTTAAGATTCGGTGCTCTCACAGTCACAGCCCGGGTTCATTTCCTGAACCACACCACCCATCTGTCATTTGTCATATTGTGGTGGCTGTGTGTTGCTGTGATGCTGACAGTTATGCCACCAGTATTTCAAATACCAGCAGGGTCACCCACGGTGGACAGGTTTCAGTGGAGCTTCCACACTCAGACAGACTAAGAAGGAGGACCTGGCCACCCACTTCTGAAAAAACTGGCCATGAAAACCCTTTGAACAGCAAGAGAGCATTGTCTGATAGAGCACTGGAAGGGGAGAGGATGGCGCAAAAAGACCAGGCAGGGTTCCGCTCTGCTGTCCACAGGAAGGGCAGGAGTCTGAATCCACTCAGCACTAACAGCAAAATAAAAATCCAAATATATTACATAGCTCAAAGATTGTTTTTGCAAGGGCAGATTATTTACATAAACATATATGACGGTTCCTGACAACAGCAGTATAAGGAGGAAAGGAGCTCAAATGCGGCCACAGAGAACTATTATTTCAGGTTTTGTTCACTGCTGTTCTTTGCGTCCAATATTCATTTGTGTAGGGGCTTTAACCACAGCAGATAAAATCCGTTCCACTGTGGAAATCTTGAGATCACCTCCCCTTGGCCCTCAGCATAGTAAACACCCTTGGTCTGCCTGAGCTCACCTCTCTCCTTCGGTACGGAAGGCCAACACATACCTGACAAATGTGTACTGTTCGTTGTACATCCAGGGCTGAAGTTCCAGGCTAGGGTACTTGCCAAAGGGTGGCACAATCAGACTGAACACCAGGGCAATGCAGACAAACACAGCCGGGAGGACAATCTATAGTCAGGGGATGGAGAGGGAAGGGAAATTGCAGGAGAAGGGCAAGTGTTAGAAAAAAGGCCAAAGGATACGCCCCTACGTGTCCAGCCAGCACCCAGACCAACCAGCATGCGAATGAGCACAGGGCCCACAGCCAAGCTCCACGAAGGCATTTTTAGTGGCTTGGAAGCTGTGGAGCCTGAAAACTAAACCTCTTCCCTCCAGGGTATTTCTGGAAGCTAAGCAGTACCAGGCCAAAGGCTACGGCCACCTGGTCGGGGTGTTAAGCTGAGAACTTCAGAGAGTAAACAGTGGTCACAC
>NW_025795806.1:0-5711 GCF_021613505.1 Equus quagga
GTGTGACCACTGTTTACTCTCTGAAGTTCTCAGCTTAACACCCCGACCAGGTGGCCGTAGCCTTTGGCCTGGTACTGCTTAGCTTCCAGAAATACCCTGGAGGGAAGAGGTTTAGTTTTCAGGCTCCACAGCTTCCAAGCCACTAAAAATGCCTTCGTGGAGCTTGGCTGTGGGCCCTGTGCTCATTCGCATGCTGGTTGGTCTGGGTGCTGGCTGGACACGTAGGGGCGTATCCTTTGGCCTTTTTTCTAACACTTGCCCTTCTCCTGCAATTTCCCTTCCCTCTCCATCCCCTGACTATAGATTGTCCTCCCGGCTGTGTTTGTCTGCATTGCCCTGGTGTTCAGTCTGATTGTGCCACCCTTTGGCAAGTACCCTAGCCTGGAACTTCAGCCCTGGATGTACAACGAACAGTACACATTTGTCAGGTATGTGTTGGCCTTCCGTACCGAAGGAGAGAGGTGAGCTCAGGCAGACCAAGGGTGTTTACTATGCTGAGGGCCAAGGGGAGGTGATCTCAAGATTTCCACAGTGGAACGGATTTTATCTGCTGTGGTTAAAGCCCCTACACAAATGAATATTGGACGCAAAGAACAGCAGTGAACAAAACCTGAAATAATAGTTCTCTGTGGCCGCATTTGAGCTCCTTTCCTCCTTATACTGCTGTTGTCAGGAACCGTCATATATGTTTATGTAAATAATCTGCCCTTGCAAAAACAATCTTTGAGCTATGTAATATATTTGGATTTTTATTTTGCTGTTAGTGCTGAGTGGATTCAGACTCCTGCCCTTCCTGTGGACAGCAGAGCGGAACCCTGCCTGGTCTTTTTGCGCCATCCTCTCCCCTTCCAGTGCTCTATCAGACAATGCTCTCTTGCTGTTCAAAGGGTTTTCATGGCCAGTTTTTTCAGAAGTGGGTGGCCAGGTCCTCCTTCTTAGTCTGTCTGAGTGTGGAAGCTCCACTGAAACCTGTCCACCGTGGGTGACCCTGCTGGTATTTGAAATACTGGTGGCATAACTGTCAGCATCACAGCAACACACAGCCACCACAATATGACAAATGACAGATGGGTGGTGTGGTTCAGGAAATGAACCCGGGCTGTGACTGTGAGAGCACCGAATCTTAACTACTAGACCAGTACACTAGGGCTAGCTTTGGATATTTACAGCTATGTTTAATTTTGTAGTTTAATTACAGGCCTTCCATACACCATAAGAGCATTGTAATTCCAGGTTCTTGTTTTCTGCACAGTACAATTCATGCATTTATTATCTATTCTCTTAGGTTGTAGATACTGGCTAGTGTTTGTTCTTTAAATGAACATACCAGCTACTCTCTATCAATCCACTGTACCAAAAAAAGGATAAACGAGTTTCTCCATTTCTTTAACCAGGAGTTTTCTTTAGTCCTCTAGTATTTATAGACCTTTAGATGGGGGAAGTATGTCAGTGATGTGAAAAGGGAAGCTTAAAAAAAAATACAAGAAAAAAAATACGTAAGCATGTGAATTGGTCTCTATTCTCTAACTCCATGTTCCCTCCTATTTGGTTCACGTTTACTGTCTTCTTTCCTTTCCCAGCAGCTGACCCTGTGTTGCCTAGGGCTGTGGAACATGGGCTGATGAAGTTTTTGTAATCCATGCCCAGTATTGTTTGTGTTTTCTAGTTGTCCATGCAAACACTCATCCAATAAAATCTGCCTCCCCTTTCCTAGAAAATCCTGGTTGTCTCTGCCTAATGGAAAATTATGAAAGTACTTTTGAAATACTGATCCTTAATGAATTTTACTCCATATTAAAATACATATGTAACTGTGTATATGTATGTGTGTGCATACACACATGAACACCTCCATACATGTAACTTACTTACACAAGCTCTACTTTGGAGTCCTGTATGTTACCTTGATAACAAATATATGGCCAGAGTCTCAGCTCCTTATGGGTTGGTTCTGTGTTTTATTCGTGTCGCTCTTAAGAGCTTGGCACACAGAAAATACTTGATTAAAAAAGTAGTTTAACTTAAGAATGGGGAGGTGGAAAATTCTCCCTGGTTTTAATGAATTGCTGAGCTGGCTGCCTCTCATGTACCCACAGTAATGATGCTCCTGAGGATGTGAGCACCCAGGAACTCTTGAATGCCCTCACCAGAGACCCTGGCTTCGGGACCCGATGTATGGAAGGAAACCCAATCCCGTAAGTGCCACTTTAGACCCTCTATGGCTGGCTGCTTCTGCTTGCCACCTGATGTGATCTGTGATAACACTGACTGCATTTATCAGCTGCATGCCACACTGTGACCTCCATCATTTGCCCTTTGAATCATTTTTTATTTTAAAAAAGCTAATATCTAATCAATATTACTTATCTAATCAAACCTATCTAATACCTAATCAAACCATCTAGGAACACGCATAGCAGACCAGGAGAGTCGTCTATCATCCCGCAAAGAAAATCACTACAGACTTGTTTACTGCTTTAGAAATTAATATTTAATTTAATAGCTCTTTATACTTACTGATAAATGCTTTTCCCTTTTCTCCTTCCCCCCAACTCCTGTACCTAAGTGCAGAGATGAGCTGCCATGATTATCTAATTTGCAGTTTTGCTTATCAGCTTCTTCACTTTAACAACCTGAAAAGAGGATGTAATAATTTTTATAAAAATGGACATTTTCTTGTTTTAGAGTGGCATGTTTTATCATTCTTTCCTTAAATCCTTTTTTAAAAAAGTAGTCAGTATATAAATAAGTTCAGTGAAATACCCATATGACTCTTAAGTGTGTCCAGAGATGTTTGTGAGTAAAGACAATGAAGAGACGGGAGGAGCTTCTGAGAGAGCCGAAGGATGGCAGACGTGGGTTCAAGTTTCCAAGCTCAGGTAGAATTTGCAGTTGAGATCCTTAACCACAAACTCTGAGGAATTATCGAGAGTGCAAAAAGGTGTAGGAAGATTGCAGAAGGGCTAACTTGAATTCCAGATTTAAAGGGAAATACTGACCCTGCAAGTGACAGACGAGTGATTGCCCTGCCTGTGTGTGCAAGGTTCTAGAACAGATTTCTAAATGGATAGCTACTATGTACTTGTTAGGTCTTAATAATTGGATTCTTACTAAACGTTTGTTAGTACTTAATACTTAATGGGTAGTAAATCCTAGCAGCCGATGTCAGTTCCTAAAGAACAAGATGACGAAGGTGGAGAAGGACACAGGGACATCCTATCTGGATTTCACAAGAGTTTTTTTTTAAAGATTGGCACCTGAGCTAACATCTGTTGCCAGTCGTCTTTTTTTCCCCCTTCTTCTTCTTCTCCCCAAAGCCCCCCAGTACATAGTTGTATATTCTAGTTGTAGGTCATTCTGGTTGTGCTGTGTGGGACGCCACCTCAGCATGGCTTCATGAGCAGTGCCAGATCCACGCCCAGGATCTGAACCAGTGAAACCCAGGCCGCTGAAGCAGAGTGCACGAACCCAACCACTCAGCCATGGGGCCGGCCCCTCGCAAGACTTTTGATTAGATTCCACCTGAAGGCGAGATAGAAGAATGAGATGAGATGAGGGGTAGAGTTAGGTGGATTCATTACATGCCAGCTGAATACTATGGACTCATAGGTTGATGCCAGCCCTTGAAGGGTCTGTCGGAGCCGGGTCTGGATTGAGAACTAGCCTACAGAGACAAATGGGGTACTGCCCCTGACATCACAGGGCTCTCAGCTTTGAGGCAGAGCACCGCTGAAGGTGTGCTGGGAGCAGTCTGATGTATAGGCCCCACTCTAGCAACTTTTAGGCTTTTCAAAAGTAGTAGTGGGGCCTGCCCAGTGGCGCAGCAGTTAAATTTGCATGTTCCACTTTGGTGACTCAGATCCTGGGTGCGGACGTACGCACTGCTCATCAAGCCATGCTGTGGTAGGCGTCCAGCATAGAAAAGTGGAGGAAGATGTGCATGGATGTTAGCTTGGGGCTAATCTTCCTCAAAAAAAAAAAAAAGTAGTAGTAGAACTAAGGGAAGTTTGGCTGGGACATTTCCTTGTGGCATTTAATTTTGTCTCAGCCACTCATTTTTTGCAGGTTTTAGAGTTCGAGCTTCAAGAGGGCCCTGGGTCTTAGTTTGACTTTTTCTATTTAGTTTGGGTGCTTTAAAGGGAGAACTAGAGAGCAACCCCCAAAACTGTTCCATTTGATACGAGAATAAGATAAAGACTGTGGCTCTGCTTTAAATTGTAGAATTTTGGAACTGGAAGGAACACTAGAAATATTGAAACATGACTTGTTGAAACAAGTCATTTTATACTTTTATTTTACTAGTGGAGAAAATAAGCCCCGAGAGGGCCAATTGTTGTTGATGGCCTCACGGTAATCCAGAGCTCAAGTCAGGCATAAGGGCTTTGTCTTTTGTCACCTGGGGAGCTTGTAAACAACCTAGCTCTTCATGTCCCAAGCACTCTCACCCTCACTCACACCCCCCAATTCTCTACTTGTTTTGAAACATAAAGTGAATCTCACCATTCTCCACCAGATTTTCAGCACATTGAACGTAAAATCCAGACTCCTCCCCAGGCCTGTGTTATCTGGCTCCTGTCTCCTTCTCCTCGTCTCCCCTTGATCTTCCTGACAG
The DNA here is from genome assembly GCF_021613505.1 of Equus quagga. Lineage (NCBI taxonomy): Eukaryota > Metazoa > Chordata > Mammalia > Perissodactyla > Equidae > Equus > Equus quagga. Next base: position 4,613 of record NW_025795806.1, read on the forward strand.
CTCATCACATTCCAGCCACACTGCCTCCCTCTGATTACTCAAGAAAAGAAAACTCAGGGCCTTTGTACCTGCACTTGCTCTTGCTTCTGCTTGTAATGTTCTTTTCCCCCAAATCTTGACCTGGCTTCTCCTCTCTCATCGTTTATGTTTTGGCAGAAATATCACCTCTTGAGGTGGTCCTTTCTCACCAGTTACCCCCTCTTTATTTTGCTTAATTTTTGGCCATCTGAGATTACATTATTGAATTGATGTCTAACTCTTCCTTGGAAACACAAACTCCACGAAGGCAGGGACTTTGTCTTGTTCACCCCAAACTCTCAAATATGCAGCACAGTGTCCGGCACATAGTACGTGCTCAATGAATATTTGTTGCCTGAACACATGGGCATTGACCACATGCTGGTGGATTGGGTTGACTTCAGTTCAGCAAATGAGCATTTAGGGCCTCTTTGCATTCCTTCATCCTTATCTGTAAAATGAGTTTGCAGCTTACAAGGCTATGAGGAGATCCAGCAATCAAATGGTGATGGGGTAGATGCATGCTTGCAGTTGTCATTGATTGGTCCTGTGCTCCTGAGGCAATAGGAAAGGCCCTCTCGGGTGATGCTACCCTTAATGTCCCCCCTTTGCAGAGGCATGCCCTGCTCAGTAGGGGAGGAGGAGTGGACCACAGCCCAAGTTCCTCACACCATCATGGACCTCTTCCAAAATGGGAACTGGACGATGGAGAACCCCTCACCTGCCTGCCAGTGTAGCAGTGACAAAATCAAGAAGATGCTGCCCGTGTGTCCCCTGGGGGCTGGGGGACTGCCTCCTCCACAAGTGAGTCTCTTTCCTCTGTGACTGAGCAGGTGGGGGTGCAGGGTGGGCTGGGAGCTTCTGTTTGGCAAGAAGGAGTGGATGACGTATCATTCAGGTGCGTCTCTTTTAGGCTTGATGTTAATTCTTGTCATAGGGAAAAGCATGTGAGTTTGAGGGGAGGGGGCCTGGACCACATTCTTCCCATATCTGAGGGAGCTTAGCCTGTTTCTCTATTTTGAAAAGTCAGCCTAGTTACTGATTTGTTTGTGTTTAAGGCAGAACACAACACTCTGGATCA
>NW_025795807.1:0-2951 GCF_021613505.1 Equus quagga
AAATCAGTAACCTAGGCTGACTTTTCAAAATAGAGAAACAGGCTAAGCACCCTCAGATATGGGAAGAATGTGGTCCAAGGCCCCTGCCCTCAAACTCACACACTTTTCCCTATGGCAAGAATTAAGATCAGGACTGAAAGAGACCCTCCTGAATGATACATCATCCACTCCTTCTTGCCAAGCAGAAGCTCCCAGCCCACCCTGCACCCCCACCTGCTCAGTCACACAGGAAAGAGACTCACTTGTGGAGGAGGCAGCCCCCATGGATTACTGTGAGACCATCAACTAGTCACTCACCCTCTTGGGGCTTATTTTCTCCATGGGTAAAATAAAAATATAAAATGACTTGTTTCTGACATACACCTTAAATTTAAACAATGTTGCATGTCAAATTTATCCAACAAAAAATAAAGTGTATAAAATGAAAAAAAATAAAATGAAATGATTTGTTTCAACAAGTTATTTCTAGTGTCCTTCCAGGTTCATAATTCTCCAACTTAAAAGCAGAGCCACACTTCTTCTGTTAACTTGTATGTACTGAAAAATTGAATAAACAGTTTTGTGGGTTGCTCTCTAGTTTTCTCTCTAAAGCAACCGACTAAATGGAAAAGTCTAAGTGAAGACAGGGTGCCCTACTGAAGTTCACACTCTAAAATATTCAAGAAATGATTGGCTGAGATAAAGTTAAATGCCACTGGAAAGTGTCCCAGTCAAATTCCCCTCAGTTCCACCACTTTTTACAAAACTTAAAATTTTAAAATTTGAGTTGTCAGTATAGAGATCCTGCCTTAAGACTGCCTCCAATGCACATTTCTCGTGCTCTTCATCCAAGCTGTAGCCTCTGAGTCAGGGCTGTGCCTCTTGTCTTTCCAGCCTGGAAAACTGAAGCCAGCTCTACCAGCATTGGGCTCTCTTATAAGCTCCTCACCTCTCTTCACTGTCTTACTGAGTTATCTCCTGACCAACCTTCGCCTTCTCCCACCCAGACACTTAGAGGCTTACGGGTATTCACTGAATTTATTTAAATAGTGCCTTAAAAAGGGATTTTTAAGAAAAATGTAATAAAAATATATGACTTTAAAAGAAGAAAATATGCGTTATTACAAAAAGTATGTCATCTTTTAAGCTTATTAAAGTGGAGAAGCTGATAAGCCAAACTGCAAATTATATATAATGGCAGCCCACTGCTGCGCTTAAGTACAGGAGTTGGTGGAAGGGGGAGAAGGAGAAAGCATTTGACCAGTAAGTATAAAGAGCTATTAAATTCAATATTAATATTCTATAGCAGTAAAAAACGTCCATAATGATTTGCTTTGCAAGATGTTAGACTCCCCAGATGTTTGTTCCTAGATGTTCTGATTAGGTTACTGTATTAGCTTTTTTAAGATAAAAAATGATTCAAAGGATCAATGATGGTGGCCACAGTGTGGCATGCAGCTGATAAATGCAGTCGGTGTTTCAGAGATCAAAACAGGTGAAAAGCACAAGAAGCCAGCCATGGAGGGTCTAAAGTGGCACTCATGGGATTGGGTTTCCTTCCATACATGGGATCCAGAAGCCAGGATCTTTAGTGAGGGCATTCAAGAATTCCTGGGTTTCCACGTCCTCAGGAATGTCATTAATGTGGGTACGTGAGAAGCAGCCAGCTCAGTAGTTCCTTAAAACTAGGAATTGGGATGTGAAGAAGTTTTTAAGTTAAACACTTTATTAAGCACTTCCTGTGTGCGAGGTTCTTAACACAGAAATGAATAAAACACAGATTCACCCACAAGGAGCTCAGACCCTGGTCACACATGAGGTATCAGGATGACAGGACTCTAAAGTGGAGATTGTATAAATATGTATAAAGTTGCATGTGTGTGTGCACATATATATGTATAAACACACACATGCATATACACATTTATGTTATGTATTTTAATATGAAGTAAAATTCATTAAGGATCAGTATTTCAAGAGTACTTTCACAATTATCCATTAGGCACAGAAAACCAGGGTTTTCTAGGAAAGGGGAGGCAGATTTTATTGACTGAATATTTGCATGGACAATTAGAAAGCAGACTACTGGGCACAGATTACAAACACATAACCCGCCCATGTTCCACAGCCCTGGGCAACACAGGGTGAGCCTGGAATAGAAAGCATAGAATAAAGTAAACCTGAGATAGATAGATAGATAGATAGACAGACAGACAGACAGATAGATAGATACATAAATAGACTGATTGATTTTGGTTTTTTTTTAAGTATCCTTTGTCTTTATATCACTGACATGATCCCCTCCATCTGAAGGTCTATCAATACTACAGGAATGAAGAAAATTTCTGCTGAACAAGAGTGAGAAATTCCTTTATCCTTTTGTTTGAAGCACTGGATTGTTATAGAGTAGGGGTTATTTTCATCTAAAGAACAAACACTAGCCAGTATCTACAACCTAAGAGTATAGATAATAAATGCTTGAATTGTACTGTGCAGAAAACAAGAACTTGGAGATGCAATGCTTTGACAGTATATGGAAGCCCTGTGATTAAACTACAAAAATTAAAGATAGCCTGGCTGGTCTAGTGGTTAAGATTTAGCACTCTCACAACCACAGCTCGGGTTTATTTCCCTGTCAGGGAACCACACCACCCATCTGTCGGTTGTCATATTGTGGTGGCTGTGTGTTGTTGTGATGCTGACAGTTATGCCACTAGTATTTCAAATACCAGCAGGGTCACCCATGGTGGACAGGTTTGAGTGGCGCTTCCACACTCAGACAGACTAGGAAGAAGGACCTGGCCACCCACTTCTGAAAAAATTGGCCATGAAAACCTTTTGAATAGCAGCAGAGCATTGTCTGATACAGTGCTGGAAGGGGAGAGGATGGTGCAAAAAGACTAGGCAGGGTTCTGCTCTGCTGTCCACAGGTTCGCTAGGGGTCGGAATCCATTCAGCACTAAAAACAAAAT
>NW_025795808.1:0-1542 GCF_021613505.1 Equus quagga
CACAGGTTCGCTAGGGGTCGGAATCCATTCAGCACTAAAAACAAAATAAATATCGAAAGATATTATAGCTCAAAGATTTCTTTTGCAAGGGCAGATTATTTACATAAACACATATGATGGTTCCTGACAACAGCAGTATAAGGAGGAAAGGAGCTCAAATGCGGCCACAGAGAACTATTATTTCAGGTTTTGTTCACTGCTGTTCTTTGCGTCCAATATTCGTTTGTGTAGGGGCTTTAGCCACAGCAGATAAAATCCATTCCACTGTGGGAATCTTGAGATCACCTCCCCTTGGCCCTCAGCATAGTAAACACCTTTGGTCTGCCTGAGCTCGCCTCTCTCCTTGGGTACGGAAGGCCAATACATACCTGACAAATGTATACTGTTCATTGTACATCCAGGGCTGAAGTTCCAGGCTGGGGTACTTGCCAAAGGGTGGCACAATCAGACTGAACACCAGGGCAATGCAGACAAACAGAGCTGGCAGGACAATCTAAAAACAAGGGGCGAAGGGGGAAAAGGAATGCCAGAAAAACAGCAAGTTTTAGAAAAACCAAACGAAAGCTCCTACACGTCCAGCCAGCACCCAGACCAGCCAGCATGCAAATGAGGAACACAGGGCCCATACTCCAGCTCCACCAAGGCATTCTTGATGGCTTGGAAGCTGTGCAGTCTAAAAACTAAATCTCTTCCCTTTAAGGGATATCTGGAAGCTAGCAGCAGGAGCTACCAGCCTTAGCTACCTAGGAGAGGCACTAAGCTGAAAACTTCAGAGAGTAAACAGTGGTCACATGTCAGGGTGACTTAGAACATTGAGTCCTGCTGTTTTCCCTCTGAAAACCTGAGAAAGACACACTGGGCCATGAGCCCAGCTCAGCTCAGAGGAAGGCTGAGAGGAGAAGCCCTGGACCAGGAACCAGAAGACCTGAAGTCTGGTTCTGTCTCTACTACAAGTGGATCCATGTGAAGTCATTTCCTCCTCTGGCCTCAGTTTCTCATTTGTAATCTGAGACCAAGACTAGATGACCCATTCAGATCCCACACTGATAAACCCACTCTACAGCAATGTCTCCAAGAAAGGGAAAGCAGCCATTGTCTCCCTTGATGGCCTCAAAATGGATAATTATCTAAATTCTCTTGTACCTCCTCAAACTTTACCCCTGTACCTTCTCTGAGAATAATGACTTGTACACACTCTATAAGTAAACTCTAAGCTCTTTCCATTTATTTATCCTTAAAAAAACTTTAAGAATCAAATAATGCCCTTGGTTCTAAAGTTCAATGCAGAAAATTATCACTGAGTGAATAATTACATGGGAAAGTACTGAAATAAGAATTACCTCATTCAAATACCTTTACAACTCTAAGCAGTAGTATCATTCTCATCAATCAACAAACAAGTTAACAGAGACTAAGTAACTTGTGCAAAGTCACACAGCCGATAAGTAGCAGAACCAGCATTCAAATCGAGGTCTGGATGCTCCAAACTCACACACTCTGCATCACCCGCAGTGTGTAGGCAAGAATCTCTGCAGACTCTTC
>NW_025795809.1:0-2951 GCF_021613505.1 Equus quagga
ATTTTGTTTTTAGTGCTGAATGGATTCCGACCCCTAGCGAACCTGTGGACAGCAGAGCAGAACCCTGCCTAGTCTTTTTGCACCATCCTCTCCCCTTCCAGCACTGTATCAGACAATGCTCTGCTGCTATTCAAAAGGTTTTCATGGCCAATTTTTTCAGAAGTGGGTGGCCAGGTCCTTCTTCCTAGTCTGTCTGAGTGTGGAAGCGCCACTCAAACCTGTCCACCATGGGTGACCCTGCTGGTATTTGAAATACTAGTGGCATAACTGTCAGCATCACAACAACACACAGCCACCACAATATGACAACCGACAGATGGGTGGTGTGGTTCCCTGACAGGGAAATAAACCCGAGCTGTGGTTGTGAGAGTGCTAAATCTTAACCACTAGACCAGCCAGGCTATCTTTAATTTTTGTAGTTTAATCACAGGGCTTCCATATACTGTCAAAGCATTGCATCTCCAAGTTCTTGTTTTCTGCACAGTACAATTCAAGCATTTATTATCTATACTCTTAGGTTGTAGATACTGGCTAGTGTTTGTTCTTTAGATGAAAATAACCCCTACTCTATAACAATCCAGTGCTTCAAACAAAAGGATAAAGGAATTTCTCACTCTTGTTCAGCAGAAATTTTCTTCATTCCTGTAGTATTGATAGACCTTCAGATGGAGGGGATCATGTCAGTGATATAAAGACAAAGGATACTTAAAAAAAAACCAAAATCAATCAGTCTATTTATGTATCTATCTATCTGTCTGTCTGTCTGTCTATCTATCTATCTATCTATCTCAGGTTTACTTTATTCTATGCTTTCTATTCCAGGCTCACCCTGTGTTGCCCAGGGCTGTGGAACATGGGCGGGTTATGTGTTTGTAATCTGTGCCCAGTAGTCTGCTTTCTAATTGTCCATGCAAATATTCAGTCAATAAAATCTGCCTCCCCTTTCCTAGAAAACCCTGGTTTTCTGTGCCTAATGGATAATTGTGAAAGTACTCTTGAAATACTGATCCTTAATGAATTTTACTTCATATTAAAATACATAACATAAATGTGTATATGCATGTGTGTGTTTATACATATATATGTGCACACACACATGCAACTTTATACATATTTATACAATCTCCACTTTAGAGTCCTGTCATCCTGATACCTCATGTGTGACCAGGGTCTGAGCTCCTTGTGGGTGAATCTGTGTTTTATTCATTTCTGTGTTAAGAACCTCGCACACAGGAAGTGCTTAATAAAGTGTTTAACTTAAAAACTTCTTCACATCCCAATTCCTAGTTTTAAGGAACTACTGAGCTGGCTGCTTCTCACGTACCCACATTAATGACATTCCTGAGGACGTGGAAACCCAGGAATTCTTGAATGCCCTCACTAAAGATCCTGGCTTCTGGATCCCATGTATGGAAGGAAACCCAATCCCATGAGTGCCACTTTAGACCCTCCATGGCTGGCTTCTTGTGCTTTTCACCTGTTTTGATCTCTGAAACACCGACTGCATTTATCAGCTGCATGCCACACTGTGGCCACCATCATTGATCCTTTGAATCATTTTTTATCTTAAAAAAGCTAATACAGTAACCTAATCAGAACATCTAGGAACAAACATCTGGGGAGTCTAACATCTTGCAAAGCAAATCATTATGGACGTTTTTTACTGCTATAGAATATTAATATTGAATTTAATAGCTCTTTATACTTACTGGTCAAATGCTTTCTCCTTCTCCCCCTTCCACCAACTCCTGTACTTAAGCGCAGCAGTGGGCTGCCATTATATATAATTTGCAGTTTGGCTTATCAGCTTCTCCACTTTAATAAGCTTAAAAGATGACATACTTTTTGTAATAACGCATATTTTCTTCTTTTAAAGTCATATATTTTTATTACATTTTTCTTAAAAATCCCTTTTTAAGGCACTATTTAAATAAATTCAGTGAATACCCGTAAGCCTCTAAGTGTCTGGGTGGGAGAAGGCGAAGGTTGGTCAGGAGATAACTCAGTAAGACAGTGAAGAGAGGTGAGGAGCTTATAAGAGAGCCCAATGCTGGTAGAGCTGGCTTCAGTTTTCCAGGCTGGAAAGACAAGAGGCACAGCCCTGACTCAGAGGCTACAGCTTGGATGAAGAGCACGAGAAATGTGCATTGGAGGCAGTCTTAAGGCAGGATCTCTATACTGACAACTCAAATTTTAAAATTTTAAGTTTTGTAAAAAGTGGTGGAACTGAGGGGAATTTGACTGGGACACTTTCCAGTGGCATTTAACTTTATCTCAGCCAATCATTTCTTGAATATTTTAGAGTGTGAACTTCAGTAGGGCACCCTGTCTTCACTTAGACTTTTCCATTTAGTCGGTTGCTTTAGAGAGAAAACTAGAGAGCAACCCACAAAACTGTTTATTCAATTTTTCAGTACATACAAGTTAACAGAAGAAGTGTGGCTCTGCTTTTAAGTTGGAGAATTATGAACCTGGAAGGACACTAGAAATAACTTGTTGAAACAAATCATTTCATTTTATTTTTTTTCATTTTATACACTTTATTTTTTGTTGGATAAATTTGACATGCAACATTGTTTAAATTTAAGGTGTATGTCAGAAACAAGTCATTTTATATTTTTATTTTACCCATGGAGAAAATAAGCCCCAAGAGGGTGAGTGACTAGTTGATGGTCTCACAGTAATCCATGGGGGCTGCCTCCTCCACAAGTGAGTCTCTTTCCTGTGTGACTGAGCAGGTGGGGGTGCAGGGTGGGCTGGGAGCTTCTGCTTGGCAAGAAGGAGTGGATGATGTATCATTCAGGAGGGTCTCTTTCAGTCCTGATCTTAATTCTTGCCATAGGGAAAAGTGTGTGAGTTTGAGGGCAGGGGCCTTGGACCACATTCTTCCCATATCTGAGGGTGCTTAGCCTGTTTCTCTATTTTGAAAAGTCAGCCTAGGTTACTGATTT
>NW_025795810.1:0-1542 GCF_021613505.1 Equus quagga
GAAGAGTCTGCAGAGATTCTTGCCTACACACTGCGGGTGATGCAGAGTGTGTGAGTTTGGAGCATCCAGACCTCGATTTGAATGCTGGTTCTGCTACTTATCGGCTGTGTGACTTTGCACAAGTTACTTAGTCTCTGTTAACTTGTTTGTTGATTGATGAGAATGATACTACTGCTTAGAGTTGTAAAGGTATTTGAATGAGGTAATTCTTATTTCAGTACTTTCCCATGTAATTATTCACTCAGTGATAATTTTCTGCATTGAACTTTAGAACCAAGGGCATTATTTGATTCTTAAAGTTTTTTTAAGGATAAATAAATGGAAAGAGCTTAGAGTTTACTTATAGAGTGTGTACAAGTCATTATTCTCAGAGAAGGTACAGGGGTAAAGTTTGAGGAGGTACAAGAGAATTTAGATAATTATCCATTTTGAGGCCATCAAGGGAGACAATGGCTGCTTTCCCTTTCTTGGAGACATTGCTGTAGAGTGGGTTTATCAGTGTGGGATCTGAATGGGTCATCTAGTCTTGGTCTCAGATTACAAATGAGAAACTGAGGCCAGAGGAGGAAATGACTTCACATGGATCCACTTGTAGTAGAGACAGAACCAGACTTCAGGTCTTCTGGTTCCTGGTCCAGGGCTTCTCCTCTCAGCCTTCCTCTGAGCTGAGCTGGGCTCATGGCCCAGTGTGTCTTTCTCAGGTTTTCAGAGGGAAAACAGCAGGACTCAATGTTCTAAGTCACCCTGACATGTGACCACTGTTTACTCTCTGAAGTTTTCAGCTTAGTGCCTCTCCTAGGTAGCTAAGGCTGGTAGCTCCTGCTGCTAGCTTCCAGATATCCCTTAAAGGGAAGAGATTTAGTTTTTAGACTGCACAGCTTCCAAGCCATCAAGAATGCCTTGGTGGAGCTGGAGTATGGGCCCTGTGTTCCTCATTTGCATGCTGGCTGGTCTGGGTGCTGGCTGGACGTGTAGGAGCTTTCGTTTGGTTTTTCTAAAACTTGCTGTTTTTCTGGCATTCCTTTTCCCCCTTCGCCCCTTGTTTTTAGATTGTCCTGCCAGCTCTGTTTGTCTGCATTGCCCTGGTGTTCAGTCTGATTGTGCCACCCTTTGGCAAGTACCCCAGCCTGGAACTTCAGCCCTGGATGTACAATGAACAGTATACATTTGTCAGGTATGTATTGGCCTTCCGTACCCAAGGAGAGAGGCGAGCTCAGGCAGACCAAAGGTGTTTACTATGCTGAGGGCCAAGGGGAGGTGATCTCAAGATTCCCACAGTGGAATGGATTTTATCTGCTGTGGCTAAAGCCCCTACACAAACGAATATTGGACGCAAAGAACAGCAGTGAACAAAACCTGAAATAATAGTTCTCTGTGGCCGCATTTGAGCTCCTTTCCTCCTTATACTGCTGTTGTCAGGAACCATCATATGTGTTTATGTAAATAATCTGCCCTTGCAAAAGAAATCTTTGAGCTATAATATCTTTCGATATTTATTTTGTTTTTAGTGCTGAATGGATTCCGACCCCTAGCGAACCTGTG
>NW_025795811.1:0-3624 GCF_021613505.1 Equus quagga
AAGAAGGAAGACTGCCTCCATACACAATCCCTCCATAAAGGAAGTTGAATTTGCCCACCCTGTCCCAGCAATATTGCTCTATGCCTTATGTTTTAGTTGCTCCAAAGTTAGAAAACAGTCTAAATTTCCCCAAAACCACTCCTTAGCAAGATTTCAACCCATTTGATTCTTATCCCTTCAGGCTTGAGCAACACTGTTGAGTTGAGAGACATAACTATTTCCTTATTAGTGGAATAATGGAGCCACAACAAAGTTAGTGGGTACCATTGCTAGATTCAAGCCCATACACACAGATGAAAGCTGAGCTCCATCAGTGTCAGAACATAGTTCTTGTTGCCATATTTCCTGAACCAAAAGCTGCACTGAGTTCTCACAAGTTAGTTGTATTTTGGGAAACAGAAAAATTGAATCTGAACTTTAATATGTGATCACCCTAGCTATCATGCTTGAAAAAGATGTCTTCATTTCACCTTTCAGTATGCACTCTGCTCACAAGAGTTCTAGCCGGTGGGGGTTAGGGGACATATTTGATAGGAGGGAAAAGACGAAGGAATATTAGGCAAGAAGGGAAATTAATGCTGCTCTTCCTTTTCTTACTCTTTAGGGAATGCACATTTCCATCCCTCAAACAAGCAGCAAGCTGGCAATCTGTGCTTCCCCTCAGAAATGCTATTGAAACCTCACACACTGGACAGAAATGAGTGAGGATTGGTTAACTCCCTGTCCACTCTCATGACTTGCAGTCTTAACTCCGTACATGTTGAGGTCATAAAGCTGTGAATGAAAAAGAGACAAGGGAATTGCAGGTAGTGAAAGCACCAGATTCCAGGGGACAACAGCAGAAAGCGCAGAGAAGAAAGAGGCACCGATCAGTGGCCCTCATCTCCCACTTCAGACTTGCATCCCAGGGCAGCTCTACTTCTCCCCTGTCCACCCAAGAAAGAAAATCTGAGAGCAGAAAATCAGAGCTAGCAGAATGGAATGAGGAAGCTGAGAAGTGTCTCTTAGGAGGGAGCTCTGCTCTGTGAAAGACCGTTGGAGAGTCTGGAATATAGACGAAGCAGAGGAGAGAAACTGGCATTTGACTGAGGCTGCAGAATATTGGAGTAGTTGAAATCTGGTTGAGAAGAGTCACCACTCCAAAAAGAGTATGCAGAAGAGGTGAGCTCTCCATTAAGGCTCATAGGCAGAAACTAATAAAGATGTCATCCTAGAGAAAACAGCCTATACTCAGAGATTAAAGACCAACCTGGAGCTTATTCTAGAGCCAGTCCAGTGAAGTGGCAGGGGTCCTGGGTTCAAGTGCAGTTCTCTTTGTAATTTGGTATAAAATTTTGCAAGTCCCCTTTGTATCTGCTTTTGCCATGATAGGGCAACAATCGCTGTTTTACTCAACCAAGTCAGGCTTCCCAGTCAATCATCTGGCACAGGCAGTGTTATGTACCACCAGGAGTACTGTGTGAGGAGTTGTCCACTTGGCGCTCATTTATTATGTGATCTTGGGAAAATCATATAGCTACTCTGAGCACTATTTTTCTCACTGCAAAATAAGGATGCAGAGGCTTTGTCAGAGTTAGAAACTATAAAATTTAAAAGCTTATAGTGTTATTCTATAAAAACAGCAAAGCCTTACACAATTAATCAAAGAGATTATTATGCACTTTGAGAAATTGTGTCTTTAGCCAGTATCTGCACCAGTACCCATGGAGGAATGAGAATGATCTAAGGATGCTTTTACACATGTCGCTGAAGCTCCATGACTATATCCTCACAAGTGGAGGGTAACATACAGGGGGCAAAAGGGAAGGAGAGAAGAAGATTCTGACTCAAAGAGAATATATAACTGTTTGGGAAGACTAGGCCAGGCAGAAGGGGATAAACAGAGCCCTAGACCTGGATAAAATGTGTGTCTTTGAATTTTCATCATACCCTAGATAGGAGTATTTGTTTTCAGGAAATGTATAGTTATCATCTAGGTAGAATGGTAAAGTTTACAATTAGCAGCAAGACTTAAAATGTTTGAGCCTCATTTCTCTCCTAATATTACAAATCTAAGGAAAATCAGAAAGAGATTATATATATTTGGGTTCTTGGAGAAATCCTTTTAGGAACCATTGGGTCTGAGGGGATGAAACATCTGTTAGTCCTCGGAAGTGATTTGTTAAGAGGGATTTGAAAAGATATTCTTCCTAACTAGGTGTCTCTGTTATGGAGGAGGTAAAAACTAATGATTTCAAACAAAGGCTCAGGTCAATTGAGAATGGATAGTGAAAAGATGTGGGGTAAGAACCAGGTGAGTTTTTGGGCCATTGGCTCTGAGAAAGGTAGTGGTCACCAGAGACATGAGGCAGTAGGATCAACCCATGTAATACAAGCATGGGCTGAGGATGACATTCCAAAGTCAGCAGAGCAATCTCTCATATGAGGACAGGACATATCTCTCTTGTGGGCATGGTGTCAAAGTAGTATTTAGAAAATTCTATCAGAACATTTTAAGATATGGTTAATCAGTTAACAAGTCCATTGCCACTGAATATCGGCAATTATTTCTTTCATTTATTTGTTAGTTGTTCCAGCAAAGTTTTATTGGAATATAGCCACACGTGCAGATTTATATATTGACTGTAGGTGCTTCCATGCTATGATGGCTAAGCTGACCAGATACATCAGAGACTGTATGGCCCACAAAGCCTAAAATATTTATGATCTGACCTCTACAGAAACAAGTTTGCTGAATCCTAATCGAGGAGGAGTCATGCATTAAAGATAACCAGTTTAATCACAGGTGCACAGTCGGTAATCTCCCAGCCCAAATCCTCATGGTGACTGTTCTAGAGTCAAAGGTCACTCAAACTCACTACATACACTGCTTGAGCCTTTAGGTCAAAGTGTTTTCCAAACTGGTTTCCTACCCTGAGAAGTTCCCCAAGTGGCTTAAACAGAAGGAGGAAAAAGACCCTTGGGAAAGTTAAACAGATCACTTCTTAGATCTAAAGAATAGAAAGACAAGAATCACTATTACATTGTATGTCAAGGTGATTTTCCCTTAGAAGATTCTACTTAGAAGAAAAATATTGATTCTTACAAGAAAATTACACTTGGAGCTACTATATTCTGATCCCCTTTTGAATGACATAAATGCGAGTAAAGAATAAAGAGTAGCATCACTTTATGTTGCAAAATTTCATTTATTAAAACAGTTGAAATTATTGCAGTCTACCATTAAGCTCAAATGCTCTATCATTCAATTGCTTCTTCCAAAAGATTATACATAATAACAATGATTTACTTGATTGTTATCACCTGCAGAAAGTAGATTGTCTCCAAATGGAAGACAAATTAATGAGCCTGTGATGTTGGCTTCAGGGAAGAACTCTTCTCATCCTGTTTTCTTCATTCTGCTTGGGAGCCCAGGACTCGAGAATTCCCAATTTTGGATTGCTTTTCCATTAGGTGTCATGTATGTTGTGGCTATAGTTGGCAATATCACTATCCTTCATATAATCCAAACTGACCACACGCTGCATGAGCCCATGTACCTGTTTCTGGCCATGCTGGCTATCACTGACCTGGTCCTCTCCTCTTCCACCCAACCTAAAATGTTGGCTATACTCTGGTTTCATG
>NW_025795812.1:0-3769 GCF_021613505.1 Equus quagga
GAATGAAGAAGACCTGGATGAGGCAGGCATGGTATTCAATCTCATGAGCGTGAAACCAGAGTATAGCCAGCATTTTAGGTTGAGTGGAAGAGGAGAGGACCAGGTCAGTGATAGCCAGCATAGCCAGAAAAAGATACATGGGCTCATGCAGCGTGTGGTCAGTTCGGATTATATGAAGGATAGTGATATTGCCAACTGTAGCCACAACATACATGACACCTAATGGAAAAGCAATCCAAAATTGGGCATTCTTGAGTCCTGGGATTCCAAGAAGAATGAAGAAAACAGGATGAGAAGAGCTGTTCTCTGAAGCCAACATCACAGGATCGTTAATTTGTCCTCTGTTGGGAACGTAATCTACTCTCTGCTGGTGATAACAGTCAATAAACCATTATTATTATTTACAGTCTTCTAGAAGGAGCAATTGAATAATAGGGCATTTGCGTTTAATGGTAAACTAGAATAATTTCAACTGTTTTAATAAATGAGTTTTGCACCATAAAGTGATGCTACTCTTTATCCTTTACTCATATTTATGTCATTCGAAACAGGGTCAGAATGTACTAGCTGCAAGTGTAATGTTTTTTTCTAACAATCAATGTTTTTCTTTTAAGTAGAATCTCCTAAGGGAAAATTATCTGACAAATAATGTCATAGTAATTCTTGCTCTTCTATTTAGAACAAACAACTGATCTATTTAATCTTTCCCATAGGTCTTTTTCATCAATCTGTTTTGGCTACTTGGGTAACTCTTCAGGTCGAAAACCAGTTTGGAAAACACTTTTACCTAATGCCCATAGCAGTGTATGTAGTGATGTTGAGTGAGCTTTGACTCTAAGACAGTTGCCATGAAGATCTGAGCTGGAAGATAATTGATTTAACAATTTTCACCAGTAATTAAGCCTATTATCTTTAACGTATGGCTCATCCTAGAATTAGGATTCAGCAAACTCTTTTTCTGTAAAAAGTCAGATCATAAATACTTTAGGCTTTGTGGACCACACGGTCTCTATTGCAACTAGTCAGCGTAGCCATTGTAGCATGATAGCAGTTATGGTTAATATATAAATGTGTGTGTGTCTATATTCCAATAAAACTTTGTTTATAAAAACAGACTGCAAGCCGGATTTGATCTGCAGGCTATCATTTTCTAACTCTTGTCCTAGATGATAAATTTTCATGAAGTCAGTCCTGAACCATGCACTATCCATAGCACCTCTGTTTTTGGTACAGAATAAGAATTTAATAAACATTTGCTGAAGCAAATAATAGACAAATGCCATTATTCAGTAGCAGTTAATTTACTAACTGATTAACAATATCTTAAAATGTTCTGACAGTACCCTGTAAACACTACTTTGACACCATTCCCCCAAGAGAGTTATGTTCATTTCTCATACTAGAGGTTGCTCTGAGGGCCAGTAAACAACTTTGTGAATGTCATCCTCAGCCCGTACATGCATTACATGGGTCAATCCTACTGTGTGACCTCTGGTGACCACTACTTAACTCAGAGCCAATGACCAAAATCTCACATGGTTCTTATCCAACACTTTTTCACTATTTAATCTCAGTAGACTTGTGCCTTTGTTTGAAAGCTGTAGTTTTTACCTCTTCCATAATAGAAACACCTAAGCATGAAGAATATCTTTTAAAATCCCCCTTAACAAATCACCCCTGGGGACTAACAAATGTTTCATTCACCCAGACCCAATGGTTCCTGAAAAGGTTTCTTCAAGATCCAAAATGGACCTAACCTCATTCTGATTTTCCCTAGATTTATAACATGAGAGACATGGGACTCAGACTTTTTGGATCTTGCTCCAAATTGCTAACTTAACCATCCTACCGAGATAATAGCTATAAATTTGCTCAAAACAAATACTCCTATGTAGGGTATGGTGAAAATTCAGAAACACACACATTATCCAGGGTCTAGGCTCTGTTTTGTCTTCTTCTGCCTGGTATGGTCTTCCCAAACAGTTACATATTCTGTTTGAGTCTTCCTCTCTCCCTCCCTTTTTCCCACTGTCTATTACCCAACGCTTGTGAGGACATAGTCACTGAGGTTGAGGGACACCTGGAAAAGCATACTTAGACCACTTTTGTTCCTACACTGAGTTCTGGTGAAGATGCTGGCTAAAGATACAATCTCTCAAAGTGTAAAATAATCTCATTGATTGATTGTGGTGGGCATTTCTATTTTTGCAGATATAATTCCATAAGCTTTTAACTTTCATTTCTAACTCTCATAAAGCCTCTGCATTCTTATTTTACAATGAGAAAAATAGAGCTCAGAGTAGTTACATGGTTTGACCAAGATCACATAATAAATGAGTGTCAAGTGCACCACTCCAGACCCAGTGCTCTTGGTGGTATACACCACTGTCTCTGCCAGATAGTGATTGATTGGGATGCCCAACTTTTTTGGATTAAACAGAGATTGTTGCCATGTGATAACAAAGGGAGATATGAAGGGGACTTGCAAATTATATACTAACTTACGGACAGATCTGCATTTGAACCCAGAAGCCCTGCCACTTCACCGGACTGACTAGAATAAGCTACAGCACTAGATTAAGCTCCATGTTGGTTTTCTGGTATCTCTCAGTATAGGCTGTTTTCTCTAAGATGACATCTTTATTAGTTTCTGCCCTTGGGCCTTAATGGAGAACTCACCTGTTCTGCATACTCTTTTGGGGGTGGTGACTCTTTTCAACCAGATTTCAGCTACTCATATTCTGCAGCCCCTTTCAAAAGCCAGTTTCTCTCCTCTGCTTCAGCTATATCCAAGATTCCCCAGTGGTCTTTCACAGAGCAGAGTTCCCTCCTAAGAGATACCTCTCAGCTTCCTCATTCCATTCTCCTGGATCTCATATTTCTGCTCTCGGATTTTCTTTCGTGGGTTGACAGTGGAGGAGTAGAGCTGCCTTGGGGCCCAAGTCTGAAGTGGGAGATGAGGGCCCTGATTGGTTCTTCTTTCCTCTTTTCACTTTCTGCTGCTTTCCCAGGGAATCTTCTGCTTTCACTACCTGCAATTCCCTTGTCTCTTTTTCATTCAGAGCTTTATGAGCTCGAAAAGAACAGAGTTAAGACTGCAAATCATGTGGAGTGGACAGGGAGTTAACCAATCCTCACTCATTTCTGTCCAGTGTGTGAGTTTTCAATAGTATTTCTGAGGGGAAGCACAGATTGTCAGCTTGCTGCTTGGTTGAGGGATGGAAATATGCATTCCCTAAAGGGTAGGAAAAGGAAGAGAAATATTAATTTCCCTTCTTGCCCAACATTCCTTCCTGACTTCCATGCTATCAAATATGTCCCTTAACCCCCATGGGCTAGAACTCTTGTGTGCATAGTGCATACTGAAAGGTGAAATTAAGTCATCTTTTTCAAGCCTGATAGCTAGGGTGAGCACATATTGAACTTCAGATTCGATTTTTCTGTTTCCCGAAACATAATCTGACTTGTGAGAACTCTGTATAGCTTTTGGGCCAGGAAATACGGCAACAAGAACTATGTTTTCACACTGATGGAGCCCTACCTTCAACTACAAGTATGGGTTTGAATACATCAATGGTACCCAATGCTCTGTTGGGCCTCAATTACTCCACTCCTTATTGGGAAATACTTATGCCACTCAATGTAACCATGTTGCTCAAGCCCGAAGGGATAAGAATAAAATGGGGTGAGATCTTACTAAGGAATAGTCTCAGGGAAATTTCGACTGTTTTCTAACTTTGGGGTATCTAAATATAAGGCATAGAGCAAT
>NW_025795813.1:0-3769 GCF_021613505.1 Equus quagga
ATTGCTCTATGCCTTATATTTAGATACCCCAAAGTTAGAAAACAGTCGAAATTTCCCTGAGACTATTCCTTAGTAAGATCTCACCCCATTTTATTCTTATCCCTTCGGGCTTGAGCAACATGGTTACATTGAGTGGCATAAGTATTTCCCAATAAGGAGTGGAGTAATTGAGGCCCAACAGAGCATTGGGTACCATTGATGTATTCAAACCCATACTTGTAGTTGAAGGTAGGGCTCCATCAGTGTGAAAACATAGTTCTTGTTGCCGTATTTCCTGGCCCAAAAGCTATACAGAGTTCTCACAAGTCAGATTATGTTTCGGGAAACAGAAAAATCGAATCTGAAGTTCAATATGTGCTCACCCTAGCTATCAGGCTTGAAAAAGATGACTTAATTTCACCTTTCAGTATGCACTATGCACACAAGAGTTCTAGCCCATGGGGGTTAAGGGACATATTTGATAGCATGGAAGTCAGGAAGGAATGTTGGGCAAGAAGGGAAATTAATATTTCTCTTCCTTTTCCTACCCTTTAGGGAATGCATATTTCCATCCCTCAACCAAGCAGCAAGCTGACAATCTGTGCTTCCCCTCAGAAATACTATTGAAAACTCACACACTGGACAGAAATGAGTGAGGATTGGTTAACTCCCTGTCCACTCCACATGATTTGCAGTCTTAACTCTGTTCTTTTCGAGCTCATAAAGCTCTGAATGAAAAAGAGACAAGGGAATTGCAGGTAGTGAAAGCAGAAGATTCCCTGGGAAAGCAGCAGAAAGTGAAAAGAGGAAAGAAGAACCAATCAGGGCCCTCATCTCCCACTTCAGACTTGGGCCCCAAGGCAGCTCTACTCCTCCACTGTCAACCCACGAAAGAAAATCCGAGAGCAGAAATATGAGATCCAGGAGAATGGAATGAGGAAGCTGAGAGGTATCTCTTAGGAGGGAACTCTGCTCTGTGAAAGACCACTGGGGAATCTTGGATATAGCTGAAGCAGAGGAGAGAAACTGGCTTTTGAAAGGGGCTGCAGAATATGAGTAGCTGAAATCTGGTTGAAAAGAGTCACCACCCCCAAAAGAGTATGCAGAACAGGTGAGTTCTCCATTAAGGCCCAAGGGCAGAAACTAATAAAGATGTCATCTTAGAGAAAACAGCCTATACTGAGAGATACCAGAAAACCAACATGGAGCTTAATCTAGTGCTGTAGCTTATTCTAGTCAGTCCGGTGAAGTGGCAGGGCTTCTGGGTTCAAATGCAGATCTGTCCGTAAGTTAGTATATAATTTGCAAGTCCCCTTCATATCTCCCTTTGTTATCACATGGCAACAATCTCTGTTTAATCCAAAAAAGTTGGGCATCCCAATCAATCACTATCTGGCAGAGACAGTGGTGTATACCACCAAGAGCACTGGGTCTGGAGTGGTGCACTTGACACTCATTTATTATGTGATCTTGGTCAAACCATGTAACTACTCTGAGCTCTATTTTTCTCATTGTAAAATAAGAATGCAGAGGCTTTATGAGAGTTAGAAATGAAAGTTAAAAGCTTATGGAATTATATCTGCAAAAATAGAAATGCCCACCACAATCAATCAATGAGATTATTTTACACTTTGAGAGATTGTATCTTTAGCCAGCATCTTCACCAGAACTCAGTGTAGGAACAAAAGTGGTCTAAGTATGCTTTTCCAGGTGTCCCTCAACCTCAGTGACTATGTCCTCACAAGCGTTGGGTAATAGACAGTGGGAAAAAGGGAGGGAGAGAGGAAGACTCAAACAGAATATGTAACTGTTTGGGAAGACCATACCAGGCAGAAGAAGACAAAACAGAGCCTAGACCCTGGATAATGTGTGTGTTTCTGAATTTTCACCATACCCTACATAGGAGTATTTGTTTTGAGCAAATTTATAGCTATTATCTCGGTAGGATGGTTAAGTTAGCAATTTGGAGCAAGATCCAAAAAGTCTGAGTCCCATGTCTCTCATGTTATAAATCTAGGGAAAATCAGAATGAGGTTAGGTCCATTTTGGATCTTGAAGAAACCTTTTCAGGAACCATTGGGTCTGGGTGAATGAAACATTTGTTAGTCCCCAGGGGTGATTTGTTAAGGGGGATTTTAAAAGATATTCTTCATGCTTAGGTGTTTCTATTATGGAAGAGGTAAAAACTACAGCTTTCAAACAAAGGCACAAGTCTACTGAGATTAAATAGTGAAAAAGTGTTGGATAAGAACCATGTGAGATTTTGGTCATTGGCTCTGAGTTAAGTAGTGGTCACCAGAGGTCACACAGTAGGATTGACCCATGTAATGCATGTACGGGCTGAGGATGACATTCACAAAGTTGTTTACTGGCCCTCAGAGCAACCTCTAGTATGAGAAATGAACATAACTCTCTTGGGGGAATGGTGTCAAAGTAGTGTTTACAGGGTACTGTCAGAACATTTTAAGATATTGTTAATCAGTTAGTAAATTAACTGCTACTGAATAATGGCATTTGTCTATTATTTGCTTCAGCAAATGTTTATTAAATTCTTATTCTGTACCAAAAACAGAGGTGCTATGGATAGTGCATGGTTCAGGACTGACTTCATGAAAATTTATCATCTAGGACAAGAGTTAGAAAATGATAGCCTGCAGATCAAATCCGGCTTGCAGTCTGTTTTTATAAACAAAGTTTTATTGGAATATAGACACACACACATTTATATATTAACCATAACTGCTATCATGCTACAATGGCTACGCTGACTAGTTGCAATAGAGACCGTGTGGTCCACAAAGCCTAAAGTATTTATGATCTGACTTTTTACAGAAAAAGAGTTTGCTGAATCCTAATTCTAGGATGAGCCATACGTTAAAGATAATAGGCTTAATTACTGGTGAAAATTGTTAAATCAATTATCTTCCAGCTCAGATCTTCATGGCAACTGTCTTAGAGTCAAAGCTCACTCAACATCACTACATACACTGCTATGGGCATTAGGTAAAAGTGTTTTCCAAACTGGTTTTCGACCTGAAGAGTTACCCAAGTAGCCAAAACAGATTGATGAAAAAGACCTATGGGAAAGATTAAATAGATCAGTTGTTTGTTCTAAATAGAAGAGCAAGAATTACTATGACATTATTTGTCAGATAATTTTCCCTTAGGAGATTCTACTTAAAAGAAAAACATTGATTGTTAGAAAAAAACATTACACTTGCAGCTAGTACATTCTGACCCTGTTTCGAATGACATAAATATGAGTAAAGGATAAAGAGTAGCATCACTTTATGGTGCAAAACTCATTTATTAAAACAGTTGAAATTATTCTAGTTTACCATTAAACGCAAATGCCCTATTATTCAATTGCTCCTTCTAGAAGACTGTAAATAATAATAATGGTTTATTGACTGTTATCACCAGCAGAGAGTAGATTACGTTCCCAACAGAGGACAAATTAACGATCCTGTGATGTTGGCTTCAGAGAACAGCTCTTCTCATCCTGTTTTCTTCATTCTTCTTGGAATCCCAGGACTCAAGAATGCCCAATTTTGGATTGCTTTTCCATTAGGTGTCATGTATGTTGTGGCTACAGTTGGCAATATCACTATCCTTCATATAATCCGAACTGACCACACGCTGCATGAGCCCATGTATCTTTTTCTGGCTATGCTGGCTATCACTGACCTGGTCCTCTCCTCTTCCACTCAACCTAAAATGCTGGCTATACTCTGGTTTCACGCTCATGAGATTGAATACCATGCCTGCCTCATCCAGGTCTTCTTCATTC
>NW_025795814.1:0-3382 GCF_021613505.1 Equus quagga
ATTGCTCTATGCCTTATATTTAGATACCCCAAAGTTAGAAAACAGTCTAACTGTTTCCCTGAAGGTATTCATTAGCAAGATCTCAGCCCATTTCATTCTTTATCCTTTTGGGCTTGAGCAATGGTTGAGTTGAGAGGCACAACTATTTCCGTATTATAATGAGTGGAGTAACTGAGGCCCAACAGAGCCAGTCAGTACCCTTGATGTATTCAAGCCCACACTCACAGATGAAAGTTGAGCTCCATCAGTGTGAGAACATAGTTCTTGTTGCCATATTTTCTGAACCAAAAGCTACACCGAGTTCTCAAAAGTTAGGTTGTATTCTGGGAAACAGAAAATTGAATCTGAAATTTAACGTGCAATCGCCCCAGCTACTATGCTTCAAAAAGATGACTTAATTTCACCTTTCAGTATGCAGTAGGCTCACAAGAGTTCTAGCCAGTGGCAGTTACAAGGCATATTTGATAGCAGGGAAGAGAGGAAGGAATGTTGCGCAAGAAGGGAAATTAATATTGTTCTTCCTTTTTCTACCCTTTAGAGAATGCACATTTCCATCCCTCAACCAAGCAGCAAGCTGGCAATTTGTGCTTTCTATCAGAAATACTATTGAAAACGTCACACGCTGGACAAAAATGATTGAGGATTGGTTAACTCCCTGTCCACTCTCATGACTTGCAGTCTTAACTCTGTCCATGTTGAGCTCATAAAGCTGTTAGGGAAAACACACAAGGGAATTGCAGGTAGTGAAGGCACCAGATTTCATGGGACAGCAGCGGAAAGCACAGAGAGGAAAAGGCACTAGTCAAGGGCTCCCATCTCCTACTCCAGATGTGAGTCCTAGATCAACTCTACTCCTCCACTGTCTGCCTAGGAAAGAAAATCTGAGAGCAGAATACCAGAGCCAGGAGAATGGAACGAGGAAGCTGAGAAGCATCTCTTATGAGGAAGCTTTGTTCTGGGCAAAGGTCATTGGAGAGTCTGGGATATAGATGAAGCAAAAGAAACTGGCTTATGAAATGGACAGCAGAATATGATTAGCTGAACTCTAGTTGAGAGGAGTAACCATCCCAAAACCAGTATGGAGAAGAGGTGAGTTCCCCATTAAGGCTTACGGGCAGAATCTAAGAAAGATCCTATCCTATAGAAAATAGCCCGTACCCAGAAACACCAGAAGACCAACCTGGCCTCTATTGTAGAGTCAGTCCAGTGAAGTGGCAGGGGTTCTGAGTTCAAATGCAGACCCGTCCATAATTTAGTATATAATTTGCAAGTCCCCTTTGTATCTGCCTTTGTCATGATAGGGCAACAATCTCTGTTTAACCCAAACCAAGTTGAGCTTCCCAATCAATCATTATCTGCCAGAGACAGTGGTGTATACCACCAAGAGCATTGGGTGTGGAGTTGTGCACTTGGCGTTCATTTATTATGTGATCTTGGGTAAATCATATACCTACTCTGAGCTCTATTTTTCTCACTGTAAAATAAGGATGCAGAGGCTTTGCAAGAGTTAGAAACAATAAAATTTAAAAGCTTATAGTTATGTATATAAAATTAGAAAAGTCTTCCATAATTAATCTAAGAGATTATCATGCACTTGGAGAAATCATATCTTTAGCCAGCATCTTCACTAGAACCCAGTGTAGGAATGAGAATGGTCTATGTATACTTTTCCAGGTGTCCCTCAACCTCAGTGACTACGTCCTCACAAGTGGAAGGTGACTTACAGGGGGCAAACGGGAAGGAGAGAGGAAGACTCTAAGCCAAACAGAATATGTAACTGTTTGGGAAGACCAGGCCAGGCAGAAGGGGATAAAACAGAACTTAGATCCTCTAACATAATGCGTGTGGTTCTGAATTTTCACCACACTGTAGATAGGAGTATTTGTTTTGAGGAAATTTATAGCTGTTATCTAGGTAGGATGGTAAAGTTTCCAACTTGGAGCAAGGCTCAAAAAGTCTGAGTCCCATTTCTCTCAAGTTATAAATCTAGAGAAACTCAGAAAGAGGTTAGGTCTATTTGGGATCTTGCAGAGAAACCTTTGAGAAACCATTGGGTCCAGGTGAATGAAATATTTGTTAGTCCCCAGAGGTGATTTGTTAAGGGGGATTTGAAAAGATATTCTTCCTATTTAGGTGTTTCTATTATGGAGGAGATAAGAACTAACACTTTCAAACAAAGATTCAGGTCATGAGGAGTTTAAATACTGAAAAGGTCTTGGGTAAGAACAAGATGAATTTTTGTACCATTGGCTCGGAGATAGGTAGTGGTCACAAGAGAGGTCAGACAGTACGATCAATCCATGTAATGCAGGTATAGGCTGAGGATGACACTCACAAAATCATTTACTGACCTGCAGAGCAGCCTCTAGTATGAGAAATGGACATAACTCTCATGTGGGAATGTGTCAAAGTAGTGTTTAGAGGGTTCTATCAGAACGTTTTAAGATACAGAAACTCAGGTAATAAATTCATTGCCACTGAATAATGGCATTTATTTGTTATTTGCTTCAGCAAATGCTTATTAAACTCTTACTCTATTCCAAAAACAGAGGCACTGGGGATAGTGCATGGTTTAGGACTGACTTTATGAAAATTTATCATCTAGGACAGGAGTTATAAAATTATTGCCTGCAGACGATATCTGGCTTGCAGGCTGTTTTTATAAATAAAGGTTATTGAAATATAATCACACTCACACATTTATATATTAACTTCAACTGTTTTCATTCAACAATGGCTAAGCTGAGTAGTTGCAACAGAGATTGCATGGCCCACAGAGCCTAAAATATTTATGATCTGACTTTTTACGGAAAGAAAAATCCCTTAGCAGATTTTACTTATAAGAAAAATATTGATTGTTATTAAAAAATTATACTTGCACTTAGTATGTTCTGACCCCATTTTGAATGACATAAATATGAGTCAAGGATAAAGAGTAGCATCACTTTATGTTGCAAAATTCCATTTATTAAAACAGTTGAAATTATTCCAGTTTACCATTAAACCGAAATGCTCTATTATTCAATTACTCCTTCCAAAAGATTATAAATAAAAATAACAATTAATTTGTTGTTATCACCAGCACAGAGTAGATTACCCTCTCAATAGAGAACAAATTAACAATCTTATGATGCTGGCTTCAGACAACAACTCTTCTCATCCTGTGTCCTTCATCCTGCTTGGGATCCCAGGACTTGAGCATTCCCAATTTTGGATTGCCTTTCCACTAGGTGCCATGTATGTTGTGGCTATAGTTGGCAATATCACTATCCTTCATATAATCCGAACTGACCACACCCTGCATGAACCCATGTACCTCTTTCTGGTTATGCTGGCTACCACTGACCTGGTCCTCTCCTCTTCCACTCAACCTAAAATGCTG
>NW_025795815.1:0-2685 GCF_021613505.1 Equus quagga
CTCAAGATTCCACGCTTTTCTCTTTTTTTGCTGAGGAGGATTCACCTTGAGCTAACATCTGTTACCAGTTTTCCACTTTTTTTGCCTGGGGAAGATTAGCCTGAGCTAATATCTATGCCAGTCTTCTTCTGTTTTGTATGTGGGACGCCACCATAGCATGACTGACAACTGGTGTAGGTCTGTGTCTGGGATCTGAACCTGCGAACCCAGGTCACAGAAGCAGAGTGTACCGAACTTAACTGCTACACCAGAGGGCTGGCCCCAAGGTTCCACACTCTTTAACCTCTTGGAAAATCACCCGTTTTCAGTCCTTGTCACCGTCTTCGCTGTGCCCAGTGGCCCCGAGACTGGTTTCTGTGGTTCACTCTGCCAGTGGAATGAGCCTTCTGTGTCTGAAGCTGGTGGGGAGGATTGCCTGGTTTCACCTCTGATGGCTCCGAGGGAGGGAGCATCGTCTGGCTGCGTGGGTGGGTGTGGGTGCCCGAGGCTGACATGTGCTGTGTGTGGCTTTTCACCCAGGCCCACTGATTTCAGCCTGGCCTGCACCTCTCCTGGTCCCTGTGCCTTGTTCCTCAGCCTTCCCGGGCTGTCTTTTCCTGGGTGCCTTCTGCAGGAGCTATTGGGCCTTGCTGTGATCCGTGAAGCCAGTGCCACTCTCGTTCGTTCTCTGTCTTCATGTGCTGTGGCCTGGGCAGCCTGCAGGATGGCCTTTGTGTTTGTTTTCATGTTCCTTGTCGTGAGGTGATTTCTCAGAGAAGGATTAGGATCATCTTTGTTTTGACATCTTAAATCAGAAGTCTCCTGTGAAGATATTTTTTAAAGTTCTTAAAGTCATTAAATATAGATTTATTTTCCCTAAGCAAAAACCAGAGTACAATAGAAGTTGTATTTTACTAAGAAAATAGGACTTGTCACAATAGTGGCATTGTTCATTTTTTTCCTTTAGCAATTTGTTTAATTTTTTTCTCATAATAGCAATAAGTGATCATGTCTGAAAGTAGCTTAGACACATGGAAAACACTGTCTTTGGGGTGTATTTTTGCTAGAGAGAATGCGAGAGGGATGTGGGTACAAGGCAATAATTTTTTGGTAATGGCCTCCTAGGGGAGCAGCTTCAAGCTGCATTATGTCAAAGTGAGAGTGAATGAGATTATTACTGGAGTCCCGCAAATAAATATTTCCCTAAGCATAGGATGTGTGTTCATGATTTAGTAGTAGGTGAACGTGTCAGTCCTTGAGCCAGACTGCCTGGGTTTGCGCCGAGCTCCTTTCTGTGTGATGTGGGATGACTTACTTCCGTCTCTGTGCCGTGGTGGGTGATCTGTACGGGAACAGTGGCACCTGCTCTGGAAGCGGCTGTGGCGCCTGAAAGGTGTAATCCACAGACAGTGGCCATCGAAGAGCTTGATTAGTCCTAGTCCGTGTTTGTTTGTGGTCAGGCCGTCATCCCTGGGTGTGTTGCCCACCTGCCTCTCCTGACTCGGCCGGAGCAGTGGAGCCATGGCCTCTCTGCTGAGAAGTCGCCTCCTGATTGCAGAATGAGGCGGGAGGTGGGTGAGGGGTTAAGAGCCGGTGAGAGGTGTCCCAGCGGGGACAGGGACGGGCTCGTGCCTCGGGTTTTATATAGGCTGGGACATTGGGGCCCTCATCTCTGTCAGTTCCTTATGTGCGAGGCTTTCTTGACTTTGTCTTGAGTGGGGCTCGCTCATCCTGCCTGTTTCCATCCGAGTCCGCAGAAGCCGCCTTGTGGCCTCAGGTGGACATGGGGCCATCCATTGATCTCTCAACAGGGAGGCTGCCGGGCATCACGCGGAAATGGATCTCGTATCCTTACAGGAGGTCTTTATCTGAAGTTGACTGAAGTCACCTCTCTGGGGTATGGTCTGGGATGGGACGGGTTGGGACTGGGAGGGGAGAGAGAGACAACACAACAGTTGGCTGTTTCTCACTGAGTCCACCCACACGTCCAATTCTGAACTTCTAAAACTAACACGCCTGTTCGTTTTACCCAAGAGTATGCTGCTGGGTGTTTCTGTTGTACTTCTGGCAACCTGCATTTGGTTTCTCGTCCTCGTTGTTGCTGTTTTATGGATTCTTACTGGCATTTGTTGTTTTTTCCGCTTGGCCTGGTTGGATTTGGTCTCCTGAAGTACAGAGGAAATTGTCTCCAGCCTTCAGACCTTTCCTTATCCTGAAGTAATCCTCCTGTTCAAGCTCGCTTCCCGCCTTTCTTCTCCTCCCTCTGTGTAATCCCTGTCACAATGTTCACAGCAGAAACCAACTTTGTCTGTCTTAGCTCTATTCTTCTCTGTCTTTACTGCTTAAATTTGTAGGGTTTAAGGAGGTGTTCGTTAATCAGAGTCTTAAAACAGAAAAATAATTGACCTTGGAAATAACATCGTTGTCAGTAAGGTCTATTTTGTGAACTCCTTGGTGGCAGAAATAAATGTTTAATGGCTTTGGTTATAAGATACTATAAGTTAATGTTTAGGACTTGGGAAGTTGATTTCACTCGTTTTATTCAAGCAATTTGAAAATAAAAGTGTAAAAAACCATCTATTGTCTCTCCATTTGCTTGATATTTTCACGATTTCAGATTTTATTTTTTCCCCTCTTCAGGAAATTTACTGCAGATGGCATTTGTGGCTAATCAGGGAATTACTTAAACTACATGACCGAAAAGCT
>NW_025795816.1:0-6161 GCF_021613505.1 Equus quagga
TGGTGCCCTTTCTTCCTTCGGGAAGAAAGGCCCCGGGCCATGGTCCTCAGATTTCTACTCAGAATAAACTCACCCAAATTTTCATTTACAGATTGATTATGGATTATTTTCGTTGACAGTTCTTGGCATAGTCGCGGCAGGATTTCAGAGAAACCCACTGGAGGCCACCTGGAATCTACACTGAACTGGCATTTGGTACCAATAAGGGCCCATTGAGCCCCCCGGATCACTGCATTCTTCAGGTGACCTTGGTGAGTTCTCCTGAAACTCGGACCTCCTTACTTTAAGTTGACGGTCCAAGAGTTTATATGAGCTGGGTAAGGTCTTAAGACTAGAGGTTTGAGGGGTACCAGTACAGTTCCTAGGCCAGAGGAGCCTAGAGGGAAGTTCCTAGGCCAGAGGAGCCTAGAGGAACTTGGGAGTGAATGGGGAAGGCTGATGTTTTTAATTTGGCTTTAAATTGGAAAGAATTGTGTTTATAAAGTCTGAACAAACTGCTTGATAGAGAAATGAGAGACTGAACGTGTTCACCTCCAAAGAAAAGGGACACTTGCTCCTCCCAGCCTTTACCAAAAGGCGCCCTTAGGTGACTAAGGACCTCAGCGGGAGTGTCAGAGGATCAATCCTGGCGACGTGCAGAGGTCCCATAGGGAGCTCCACTCTCATTCACGGTAATTAATTACAGGCTCATCCGGGGACGCCCACATAAGGGCTGGTCACCTGCGCTCCGAGCCCCACGGTGGTTTTAGACTGCTGGAGGAAAAACCGAGGCATGTAAGAGAGTGTTTACGACCTTTCTATAGGGAGTAACACTCACAAGTGGCACACTTTCTGACCCACGACACTGTCCTTAGAAGTTGTTCAGACTTTATAACAAAACAATATTAAAAGAGAAGAGGGAAATCGAGCTTCTAAAACAGCTTGATCAGTTCCCGAATGGGCAGCCTTTCCTCCAGACTCCAGTTGGCTTTATGCTGTGATTGCAATTGCTTAACAAAGGGGGATCCCAAGCCAGATTGCTAAGGCCAAAAGAAAGAATAAGAAAGAGAAAAAAAACTGGGAAAACAAGTTTTTTCACCGTGGTCTGCTATGAGAACACCAAAGCCAAATCTAAGGAAAATGTTTGTCTATATGTCTGTCTGTCTGTGTGTGTCTATATGTTACAAAAGTTTTTATATTTTACCTCCGGATGGTACAATTTCTAAAGAGCTCCATTCAATTGACTTAAAGTAAGCACTTAGAAAAAGTTTTTCTAAAAGTTCTAACCCAAATGTCTTTCAAGTTAACATGATATAGGTTAATCTTTGGTTAATGAAAGTTTACGTTGTTGGTTTGATTGAAAAGGCATGTCCTCAAAAGTTGTTGGTATTTGAATATGATGCAGGCATGCAGCCTGGGTTTACTAGTCAAATAAGTTCATGTTGTCTGTTAAATTCCTCAGCAAAATAAGAGCTTTAAATGATGACCAGTTTTGTCTAATGCCTCGTGAAGTTTTCGTAGGTAATCTGTACATAATTGTTGGAAACAAATGATTTAAATAGACAAAAGTGGGTAAAATAACTGTTTTATGGTCTGTATACTTGGGAAAAAACAGCTTCCAAATTCTTTTTGGTAACAATCTTGAGTTTTGCTAAGTTAAATTATAAAAGTCTGAATATCTGGGTCACTTTTGGATTGGATGGAACACTGAAACATTATTGCTAAATGTATCTAAGTTAATCTACTTTTGGCTTCTTATTGCAGAGAGGCTAAAAGTCTTTGAGTCTCCTACTGTAAAGTGTGGCACGTTTCTAGAAATTATGAAAAGTGTTTAGAATGCTGGGATAAAAGACAATTCATAATTGCTTACCTTTTTAGTGTTTACTATGGTTTGTTAAAGGTTAAAGAGTTCTAATATATGTGATTAAAGCTGCTAGAAATTAACAAGAAAAACAGCCCTGTATTCAAGGAAAGTAAGGGGTAAGTTTTCAGTAAAGAAGGTATAAAAAGAATGGAAATTTTGTTTGGTTGGTTAAGAAAGATAAATTTGTCCTAAAGTACTAGGAGGAAAAACAAAAAAAAGAACATGGGACAAATTCTGAAGGCAAAAAGAAAGTCGTAGAAGGTTTGTGAAGGAGGAATTCTGAAAGGAGTTTTACGCCTGGTCAAGTTGGCTAAGATTAAAGTAAATCCAACTAAGTGAAGGAGTTTTAATGTTAAAAATAAGCTGGTGCAGAAATTAAAATTTGACTTTCTCTTTTAAGAGGATAATTTTCTTAAACTCTTAGTCT
Source organism: Equus quagga (assembly GCF_021613505.1). Lineage (NCBI taxonomy): Eukaryota > Metazoa > Chordata > Mammalia > Perissodactyla > Equidae > Equus > Equus quagga. Next base: position 2,271 of record NW_025795816.1, read on the forward strand.
GCTCTTGATAAAGAAGTTATAAAAGGTTTTTCCTTCTGAGTAAGTTTACAGAAGATCTATGCTTTGTTAAGGTAATTTCCTAGGTGCAAAAAGACAGGGGTCTCTCTATTAAGGTTTTTTTTTGCTGTTGTCACTTTGATTAAATATTATGAGCCTTGTTTCATTGACCTTTGTTTTACAATAACAAGGTCAGCAACCTCTTGATCTTGTTTAAGTGTTTAAAAATCTTTTGATATTTTTGACAAGCTTCTCCCTCAAACAAATAGTCAAGTCCTGAATAAAGGCTTTCCTTTGACCTGGATAAAGGAAGAGAATTTCTCTGAGGATTTTCAGAGGGCCCCTGAAACTTCTCAAAGAAATTTGTTCTCCCTTCCTATAAAGGAGGGACACTAATTAGGCTTGTTTGGAATGCTAAATTGCATGAGAAGCATTGTCAAGTAAATGATGATAAACCTCAGCTTACATTGTGCAGGCAAATGCTATTCACTATTTTAACCTTGCTACTGATGAAGATTATTTTAGGCTGGTTACTGTTGAAAATTGCAGAGGAGGAGACTCTGAGAAGTGGAGATTGCTTGCCCTTTGATAAGAGACATTTGCATTTGTGAAGGAAGTCTCCATCTGTGGGTGTTTTCCTCTCTGCACCAGGAGGAATGGGGGAAGACCTTATCTCCAGAAACTCTTAATGGGGGTGTTTATTGTTTATTGTGCTTTTCTGGTGACCTCATGTAGCTGACTCCCCCCACCACCAACGTCCTCCTTTGTCTTTAGCTAAAGATAGTATTTAGGGTGGTGGTTTCTGGCATTTACTTAATCCGATTTGATTCTTATCTGAAAGTTATAGGACCACCCAAGAGCCCGACGCCACCTGCGCTGATACCATTTTAACTTTTTTACATTTCTTTCCTTTGTCCTGTGAAGAGATGACTCACATGCCTATGCCTTAGATTTAGCTCTACTGTCAACCCATGTTTGCAGCAGCAGCTCCTCCTGCCCATGGGTCCTGTCCCCATACTATTCTCTAGATGTGAGAGCACTGCTGCCAGACCTTGAGAGAGTCCAAATAAAATATTTCTTTTGACTCCTCAGCTCACTGACCCCGCATCAGCTACATTGCTTCCAACATCACAAGGGGATAAGACCACGACTGCATTCTATTGTTTAATTTGGTTTACAAATGGGTCTTACTTAAATGATAAACAAGGATGGTTAATCCAGTAAAAAGCTTTCCTTCTACAGGCTTAAGAAATCACAACGGAAGAAGAAAAATAATATATGTAGGTTGCAACAAAAGGGGAAAATAATACTTTTGGCAACTTTCTTCCAGTCGCTCATATAACCTTTACTACTTGTGCTATATGCCCAAAGTATAATCCAGAGAAGCCACTTCATGAGTCACGAGGCCACTTTCCCTTCCTAAGGGACCCTTTGAGGTATGACAATTGGACTTTGTCCAAATGCCACCATCTCAAGGATAAATATATCTTGTAATGATCTGTATGTTCTCACATTGTTTTGAGGCCTTTCCTTGCAGAAGAGCAACGGCTTTAACAGTAGGTAAATTACTATTAGAGAGAATAATTCCTGTTTGAGGAATTCCTCCCGAGTTACGCAGTGACTGGGGAACTCAAATCTGTTTGCAATGTTTGGCCAATATTGCAGCATTTCCACTGCACTTACCATCCTCGATCCTCAGGACTGGTAAAACTAATGGCACAACTAGAACTTAATTGGCAAGCTTTCAGAGGCATTTACTCTCTCACAGCCAAAAGCTCTTGTGCTAGTGCTCCTTAATCTTAGATCTATACTTTTTGTAAACATCGGCTGTCTCATTTTGAAATAATAATAAAACAGCCTATGCAATTAGATGAAGAAATATATGAACCAGCTTTTCTTAAGGGATATATTACATTGTTGTCATGGTCTTATTGAGGTACTTAAAGTAAAATGAAAGATTGGTAGCTGATTCTTTCACAGAGCTCCAGAACTTAAGGATCATGGACTATAACCTGAAGAATTTATTTATTGAAAGAGACATCAAATAAGACTCTATACAGCCCAGTTGGAAAGGACCATACCAGGAGGAGAAGATGACGACATCTGTTGTAGACAGCTGTCCCAAGACTCCGGACCAGGCCTGTATTCCCAACTTTCTACCTCCTCATTTAAACATTTGTTATGCTTAAACTGTAAACCTTTGTTATAATTTGTTTGGAATACTATCATACTTAAAGAAAGGGATTAATTTGGAACAGACTGACCTTGAAGGCCAGGAATTTATCAAGTGACTCCTAATGGAACTCAATGGTTATGTGGAACAAATCTTTGGCCTTGGCTACTGCCTGGATGGCTAAAACACTGCACCCTGAGTTTCCTTTAAAAGCAGGGAAGGAATCAGGCTGAGTTAAAACCTCTTGCCAATCTCCCTCTCTTTAAGGCCAGATGGGCTTGTTTAGTGTTCCACTGGTATGGCTATATTTTCAGCTATATGTGCTTCTTCTTTGGGGCTAAAAGATGTCGTTATTACATATGGAAGCTCTGACTAAATTTACTCAAGGAGCCCTTAATGACAGTCAAGCAGGAATAGCCTTATTAAATACCAAAATGTCTTTAATGCGAAAGGCTGTCCTTCAAAACAGAGTGGCTTTAGATATTCTTACTGCATCCCAAGGTGGTACATATACAATTATTCAGACTGAATGCTGTGTTTTTGTACATGATGAATCTTCCAATGTGTCATCTCTGCTAAAGCACATGAAGAAGCAAATGGATGCCTTATGTGAATCCTGCACCCACTTTGATTTATTTGGTTGGCTCCCTTTTCAGTATCGGTTCCCTTTTTTGATCTGGATTGCAATTCTTATTTCTATTATTTATTGGAATCCTTGTACTGGTCATAATATTGAAACTAATTGTTGTTTTCTTTACTCAGTGTTGTAAGTGTAGCATACAAACTAGAGTAATGATTGCCCAATGGCTTGAGACAGTTGATCTATCTTATAACCCTGGACAAATTTCCTTTTCTGATAGAGACTATGATTAAGAATTCATTTCAGACTAATCCTTTCAAAAAATGCTGTTATTATCGTTACTGTACTTGTTCTATAATCATATACAGTGTAAATGCAAGGTGTCATAGAAAAGCACATATACAATGTTTGTGCAACAATCTAAATTAATTACATAACATATGAAATGCTTCCTCTGTTAATAAATATACTTCCATGCTTGTCCACTATTTCCCCCCAACGCGGATGACTAGGCAAGTAATGAGATAAAAGCCTAGCACCGAGGGACATGTTGGACCCAGGGCAGGCAGCAACCACCCTGGCGCCGAGGGACAATGTTTTGATCATCAATGCTTTCTATCGAAAGATTAGAGATCAAAAGGGGAAAATGACAAATAAAAATGGCAAGCAATAGGATATATGGGAGAATATGAGGAAGCCATTTGGTATAAACCTAATTGGGCCTGACCTTGTCTTTCCAAAAGGGCCTGACCGAGGCCGTTGAGCATGCCTTGTGTATCTGCTTTAGAGATTCCCTATGGCAAGAGCAAAAGGCCCTTGAGGTAAAGGTCCAACTTCCCTCCCCCTCCCAAGGTTGGCATCTCCTTAAGGATTAAGCATCTTTCCTTAGGCTAGAAACTGATTGCTGTGCTCACCTGTGACTGCCCAGCTCGAGACAATAGACTTGCCTCCTGCCAAGCCCACCAAGATAGCAGACCCACTACCTGCTGTGTCCATCAAGCACTGTGCTGACAGGGCAATCTTGTGACTATTGTGGGAGGGACATTTCAATCATATGTAAAGCACCCTCTTTGGGGGTATATAACCACTCTGTACACCTCATTTCTTTGGTGCCCTTTCTTCCTTCGGGAAGAAAGGCCCC
>NW_025795817.1:0-6277 GCF_021613505.1 Equus quagga
GCAAGCGGCTTTCTTCCAACGGACGCCCCCAGAGGATCCACGCACGTCTAGGGCAGGAGCGAGAACACAACAGAGGAGCGACGCTGGAAACAGGTGACCAGAACCCTACCTAAACCCCCTGCAATTACTCCTAAACGCAGAGGGAAACTTTGGAGTTGCACACCTGAGCCCGCGGGGAGAGTCTCTCCCCGCCATTGGCGGGGGGATCCAGCCTGGTGCTCGGGGCGCCCGGAGGGTCCCAGAGAGAGACACGGAGGGCACGGAGATCTCCCAGCTGCCGTTGCCCGCCCCGTGGGACTAGGGATTGCCGGAGATCTTGGAGAGGACTGGGGCTGGGGGAACTTTCAAAAGGCCGGTCCTGCGACCCGGAGGGGAAACGCCGGAGCTCCGCCCGGGCAGCAGACAAAACTCTCTGTCTGCCATTAGCAGAGGGGCAACGCTGAGCATTCACGGCTCCGGCAGAGGCCGGGAGAGAAGCCCTGAGAGCGGGGCGACCCCCAGCTGCCGTTGCCCGCCCCGTGGGACTAGGGATTGCCGGAGATCTCGGAGAGGACCGGGGCGGGGGGAATTTTCAAAGGCCGGTCCTGCGACCCGGAGGGGAAACGCCGGAGCTCCGCCCGGGCAGCAGACAAAAATCTCTGTCTGCCATTAGCAGAGGGGCCACGCCCAGCATTCACGGCTCCGGCAGAGGCCGGGAGAGAAGCCCTGAGGGCGGGGCGACCCCCAGCTGCCATTGCCCACCCCGTGAGGCTAGGGATTGCTGGAGATCTCAGAGAGGACTGGGGCTGGAGAGAGTTCCAGAGACCCAGCTTAGTAGCCTAGGGGGAAACCCTACAGGCTCACAGCAGCCTTAGGGAAAGCCTCTGCACAGCACCAGTAGAAGGCAGCCAGCCGACAGCCACAAGGCTGGAAGACCCCAGGGCAAAAGCAGCATAGCTAGGTGTACTAACCACAGACTGTAGAAGATGCCAATAGCTCTCCTGCGACCTATAGAGGACAAGTGAGATTTGGTGGGTGCCGACAGCAACGGAGCGACAAATATAAGTGATCCCACCCCTGGCTGCTGGAAAAGCCCATAACACTGTTGCAGACCCCAAGGAGAGAGCACATCTAGGTGGGCTGCAACAGTAGGCACCTGCAGCCTGAAGCCCCCCTGTGACGGCCCCCATGGCAGAGGAGGGAATCCAAAGGGCCACTGTGGCTACGAAGAGGGGCCCAGGCCCAGTTAGCAACTACGGACAGGATTCCTGGTTGGTGAAATATAAACAGCTGCTCCTCCCACCGCAGCAGCTGAAACAAGTGAAAGGAGCAACTAAACTCTATTTCCATGCGGAGGCACAAATCAACAACATCAAGCAATATGAAAAAATACATTAAATCTCCAGAACAGAAAGAAAGCAACAAATTACAGAAAACAATCCCAAAGAAAATGAGATGTATAACCTAAATGACGATGACTTCAAAACAGCCATCATTAAGATTCTCAGTGAGTTAAGAGAGAATTCTGACCGACAACTCAACGAGTTCAGGAGCTATGTCACAAAAGAGTTTGATACGATAAAGAAGAACCAAACAGAAATATTGGAAATGAAGAACACAATAGAGGAGATTAAGAAAAATCTAGATGCTCTGAACAGTAGGGCCGATAATATGGAGGAAAGAATTAGCAATTTGGAAGATGGCAATATAGAATTGTTGCAGGCAGAGGAGGAGAGAGAAGCAAGACTTAAAAGAAATGAAGAAACTCTCCGAGAATTATCAGACACAATTAGGAGATGCAACGTAAGGATTATAGGTATACCAGAGGGAGAAGAGAAGGAGAAAGGGGCAGAAAACCTATTCAAAGAAATAATGGCTGAGAACTTCCCAAATCTGGTGAGGGAGATGGATCTTCAGGTGACAGAAGCCAATAGATCTCCAAACTTTATCAATGCAAGAAGACCAACTCCACGGCATATAGTAGTGAAGCTAGCAAAAGTCAACGACAAGGAGAAAATATTAAGGACAGCCAGGCAAAAGAAACTAACCTACAAAGGAACCCCCATCAGGCTATCAGCAGATTTCTCAGCAGAAACTTTACAGGCTAGAAGAGAGTGGAATGATATATTCAAAAATCTGAAGGACAAAAATCTACAGCCGAGAATTCTCTACCCAGCGAAAATATCCTTCAAATACGATGGAGAAATAAAAACTTTCCCAGATAAACAAAAATTAAGGGAGTTCATTGCCACAAAACCTCCTCTTCAGGAAATCCTCAGGAAAACCCTCATTCCTGAAAAATCCAAAAAAGGAAAGGGGCTACAAAACCAAGAGCAGAGGAGATAAGTAGAAGGACAACAACAGAGAGTAGCAGCTCTACATCAGAACAGATTAAACCATGGGACGAGAAACAAAGGAAACTGAAAAAAACCGGAAAACAAGACACAAAATGGGAGTGGTAGGCCCCCACGTCTCAATAATCACTCTAAATGTAAACGGATTGAACTCCCCAATCAAAAGACACAGAGTGGCAGGATGGATCAAAGAACAAGATCCAACAATATGCTGCCTCCAGGAAACACACCTCAGCCCCAAAGACAAACACAGACTCAGAGTGAAGGGATGGAGAACAATACTCCAAGCTAATAATGAACAAAAGAAAGCAGGTGTCGCTATACTAATATCAGACAAGGTAGATTTCAAAGCAAAACAGATAAAGAAAGATAAAGAGGGACAGTATATAATGATAAAAGGGACTCTCCACCAAGAAGACATAACACTTATAAATATATACGCACCCAACACAGGAGCACCAAAATTTGTAAAGCAACTCTTAATAGAACTAAAAGAAGACATCAACGACAATACAATAATAGTAGGGGACCTCAACACACCATTAACACCAATGGACAGAACATCCAGACAGAAAATCAACAAGGAAATAATAGAATTAAATGAAAAATTAGACCAGATGGACTTAATAGATATATATAGAACACTTCATCCAAAAACAGCAGGTTACACATTCTTCTCAAGTGCACATGGAACATTCTCAAGGATTGACCATATTTTGGGAACCAAAGCAAACATCAATAAATACAAGAGAGTTGAAATAATATCAAGCATCTTTTCTGATCATAACGCTATTAAACTAGAAATCAACTACAAGAAAAAAGCAGAGAAAGGTGCAAAAATGTGGAGACTAAACAACACGCTTCTCAACAAACAATGGATCATTGAAGAAATTAAAGAAGAAATCAAATATTATCTGGAGACAAATGAAAATGAGAACACGACATACCAAATCATTTGGGATGCAGCAAAAGCAGTCCTAAGAGGGAAATTCATCGCAATACAGGCTCACCTCACTAAACAAGAAAAAGCTCACGTAAGCAACCTCAAACGACACCTAACAGAACTAGAAAAAGAAGAACAAACAAAGCCCAGAGTCAGTAGAAGGAGGGAAATAATAAAAATAAGAGCAGAAATAAACGATATTGAAACAAAAAAGACAATAGAAAGGATCAATGAAACAAAGAGTTGGTTCTTCGAAAGAATTAACAAAATTGACAAACCCCTAGCCAGACTCACCAAGAAAAGAAGAGAGAAAGCGCAAATTAACAAAATCAGGAATGACAGAGGAGAAATCACAACAGATACCAATGAAATACAAGAGATCATAAGAGAATACTATGAAAAACTATATGCCAACAAATTGAACAACTTGGAAGAAATGGACAAATTCCTAGACTCCTACAATCTCCCCAAACTGAATCAGGAAGAAATGGAGAATCTGAATAGACCAATCACAAGTAAGGAAATAGAAACGGTAATCAAAAACCTCCCCAAAAACAAGAGTCCAGGACCAGACGGCTTCTCTGGAGAATTCTACCAAACATTCAAAGAAGACTTAATACCTATTCTCCTCAAACTGTTCCAGAAAATTGAGAAAGATGGAGAACTCCCTAACACATTCTATGAAGCCAACATCACTCTGATCCCCAAACCTGACAAGGACAACACAAAGAAGGAGAACTACAGGCCGATATCACTGATGAACATAGATGCAAAAATCCTCAACAAAATTTTGGCAAACCGATTACAGCAATACATCAAAAAGATTATACACCATGATCAAGTGGGATTTATACCAGGGACACAGGGATGGTTCAACATCCGCAAGTCAATCAACGTGATACACTACATCAACAAAATGAAAAACAAAAACCACATGATCATCTCAATAGACGCAGAGAAAGCATTCGACAAGATCCAACACCCATTTATGATAAAAACCCTCAGTAAAATGGGTATAGAAGGAAAGTACCTCAACATAATAAAGGCCATATATGATAGACCCACAGCCAACATCATACTCAATGGACAAAAGCTGAAAGCCATCCCTCTGAGGACAGGAACAAGACAAGGGTGCCCACTTTCACCACTCCTATTCAACATAGTACTGGAGGTGCTGGCCAGAGCAATTCGGCAGGAAAAAAAAATAAAAGGAATCCAAATAGGTAACGAAGAAGTAAAACTCGCGTTGTTTGCAGATGACATGATCTTATACATAGAAAACCCCAAAGAATCCACAGAAAAACTATTAGAAATAATCAACAACTACAGCAAAGTAGCAGGGTATAAAATTAACGTGCATAAATCAGTAGCATTTCTATACACTAACAATAAACTAACAGAAAAAGAACTCAAGAACTCTATCCCATTCACAATCGCAACGAAAAGAATAAAATACCTTGGGATAAACTTAACCAAGGAAGTGAAGGATCTATACAATGAAAACTACAAGACTTTCTTGAAAGAAATTGACGATGACATAAAGAGATGGAAAGACATTCCTTGCACATGGATTGGAAGAATAAACATAGTTAAAATGTCCATACTACCTAAAGCAATATACAGATTCAACGCTATCCCAATCAGAATCCCCAGAACATTCTTCACAGAAATTGAACAAACAATCCTAAAATTCATATGGGGGAACAAAAGACCACGAATTGCTAAAGCAATCTTGAGCAAGAAAAACAAAGCCGGCGGAATCACAATCCCCAATTTCAAAACATACTACAAAGCTACAGTGATCAAAACAGCATGGTACTGGTACAAAAACAGGTCCACAGATCAATGGAACAGAATTGAAAGCCCAGAGATAAAACCACACATCTATGGACAGCTAATCTTCGACAAAGGAGCAGAGGGCCTACAATGGAGAAAAGAAAGTCTCTTCAACAAATGGTGCTGGGAAAACTGGACAGCCACATGCAAAAGACTGAAAATCGACCATTCTTTTTCACCACACACCAAAATAAACTCAAAATGGATCAAAGACCTAAAGATTAGGCCTGAGACAATAAGTCTTTTGGAAGAGAATATAGGCAGTACACTCTTTGACATCAGTTTCAAAAGAATCTTTTCGGACACTGTAACTCCTCAGTTGAGGGAAACAATAGAAAGAATAAACAAATGGGACTTCATCAGACTAAAGAGCTTCTTCAAGGCAAGGGAAAACAGAATTGAAACAAAAAAACAGCTCACTAATTGGGAAAAAATATTTACAAGCCACTTATCCGACAAAGGGTTAATCTCCATAATATACAAAGAACTCACACTGCTTAACAACAAAAAAACAAACAACCCGATCAAAAAATGGGCAGAGGACATGAACAGACATTTCTCAAAAGAAGATATGAATATGGCCAATAGACACATGAAAAGATGTTCATCATCGCTAATCATCAGGGAAATGCAAATCAAAACTACACTAAGATATCACCTTACCCCCGTTAGATTGGCAAAAACATCCAAAACCAAGAACGACAAATGTTGGAGAGGTTGTGGAGAAAGAGGAACCCTCATACACTGTTGGTGGGAATGCAAACTGGTACAGCCACTATGGAAAACAGTATGGAGATTTCTCAAAAAGTTAAAAATAGAAATACCCTATGACCCAGCCATCCCATTACTGGGTATCTATCCTAAGAACCTGATATCAGATATCTCAAGAGTCCGTTGCACCCCTATGTTCATCGCAGCATTATTTACAATAGCCAAGACGTGGAACCAGCCTACATGCCCAGAAACTGATGATTGGATAAAGAAGATGTGGTATATATACACAATGGAATACTACTCAGCCATAAAAAAAGACGAAATTGGCCCATTCACAACAATGTGGATGGACCTCGAGGGCATTATGTTAAGCGAAATAAGTCAGTCAGAGAAAGACGAACTCTATATGACTCCACTCATAGGTGGAAATTAGTATATTGAGAAGGAGATC
>NW_025795818.1:0-6277 GCF_021613505.1 Equus quagga
GATCTCCTTCTCAATATACTAATTTCCACCTATGAGTGGAGTCATATAGAGTTCGTCTTTCTCTGACTGACTTATTTCGCTTAACATAATGCCCTCGAGGTCCATCCACATTGTTGTGAATGGGCCAATTTCGTCTTTTTTTATGGCTGAGTAGTATTCCATTGTGTATATATACCACATCTTCTTTATCCAATCATCAGTTTCTGGGCATGTAGGCTGGTTCCACGTCTTGGCTATTGTAAATAATGCTGCGATGAACATAGGGGTGCAACGGACTCTTGAGATATCTGATATCAGGTTCTTAGGATAGATACCCAGTAATGGGATGGCTGGGTCATAGGGTATTTCTATTTTTAACTTTTTGAGAAATCTCCATACTGTTTTCCATAGTGGCTGTACCAGTTTGCATTCCCACCAACAGTGTATGAGGGTTCCTCTTTCTCCACAACCTCTCCAACATTTGTCGTTCTTGGTTTTGGATGTTTTTGCCAATCTAACGGGGGTAAGGTGATATCTTAGTGTAGTTTTGATTTGCATTTCCCTGATGATTAGCGATGATGAACATCTTTTCATGTGTCTATTGGCCATATTCATATCTTCTTTTGAGAAATGTCTGTTCATGTCCTCTGCCCATTTTTTGATCGGGTTGTTTGTTTTTTTGTTGTTAAGCAGTGTGAGTTCTTTGTATATTATGGAGATTAACCCTTTGTCGGATAAGTGGCTTGTAAATATTTTTTCCCAATTAGTGAGCTGTTTTTTTGTTTCAATTCTGTTTTCCCTTGCCTTGAAGAAGCTCTTTAGTCTGATGAAGTCCCATTTGTTTATTCTTTCTATTGTTTCCCTCAACTGAGGAGTTACAGTGTCCGAAAAGATTCTTTTGAAACTGATGTCAAAGAGTGTACTGCCTATATTCTCTTCCAAAAGACTTATTGTCTCAGGCCTAATCTTTAGGTCTTTGATCCATTTTGAGTTTATTTTGGTGTGTGGTGAAAAAGAATGGTCGATTTTCAGTCTTTTGCATGTGGCTGTCCAGTTTTCCCAGCACCATTTGTTGAAGAGACTTTCTTTTCTCCATTGTAGGCCCTCTGCTCCTTTGTCGAAGATTAGCTGTCCATAGATGTGTGGTTTTATCTCTGGGCTTTCAATTCTGTTCCATTGATCTGTGGACCTGTTTTTGTACCAGTACCATGCTGTTTTGATCACTGTAGCTTTGTAGTATGTTTTGAAATTGGGGATTGTGATTCCGCCGGCTTTGTTTTTCTTGCTCAAGATTGCTTTAGCAATTCGTGGTCTTTTGTTCCCCCATATGAATTTTAGGATTGTTTGTTCAATTTCTGTGAAGAATGTTCTGGGGATTCTGATTGGGATAGCGTTGAATCTGTATATTGCTTTAGGTAGTATGGACATTTTAACTATGTTTATTCTTCCAATCCATGTGCAAGGAATGTCTTTCCATCTCTTTATGTCATCGTCAATTTCTTTCAAGAAAGTCTTGTAGTTTTCATTGTATAGATCCTTCACTTCCTTGGTTAAGTTTATCCCAAGGTATTTTATTCTTTTCGTTGCGATTGTGAATGGGATAGAGTTCTTGAGTTCTTTTTCTGTTAGTTTATTGTTAGTGTATAGAAATGCTACTGATTTATGCACGTTAATTTTATACCCTGCTACTTTGCTGTAGTTGTTGATTATTTCTAATAGTTTTTCTGTGGATTCTTTGGGGTTTTCTATGTATAAGATCATGTCATCTGCAAACAACGCGAGTTTTACTTCTTCGTTACCTATTTGGATTCCTTTTATTTTTTTTTCCTGCCGAATTGCTCTGGCCAGCACCTCCAGTACTATGTTGAATAGGAGTGGTGAAAGTGGGCACCCTTGTCTTGTTCCTGTCCTCAGAGGGATGGCTTTCAGCTTTTGTCCATTGAGTATGATGTTGGCTGTGGGTCTATCATATATGGCCTTTATTATGTTGAGGTACTTTCCTTCTATACCCATTTTACTGAGGGTTTTTATCATAAATGGGTGTTGGATCTTGTCGAATGCTTTCTCTGCGTCTATTGAGATGATCATGTGGTTTTTGTTTTTCATTTTGTTGATGTAGTGTATCACGTTGATTGACTTGCGGATGTTGAACCATCCCTGTGTCCCTGGTATAAATCCCACTTGATCATGGTGTATAATCTTTTTGATGTATTGCTGTAATCGGTTTGCCAAAATTTTGTTGAGGATTTTTGCATCTATGTTCATCAGTGATATCGGCCTGTAGTTCTCCTTCTTTGTGTTGTCCTTGTCAGGTTTGGGGATCAGAGTGATGTTGGCTTCATAGAATGTGTTAGGGAGTTCTCCATCTTTCTCAATTTTCTGGAACAGTTTGAGGAGAATAGGTATTAAGTCTTCTTTGAATGTTTGGTAGAATTCTCCAGAGAAGCCGTCTGGTCCTGGACTCTTGTTTTTGGGGAGGTTTTTGATTACCGTTTCTATTTCCTTACTTGTGATTGGTCTATTCAGATTCTCCATTTCTTCCTGATTCAGTTTGGGGAGATTGTAGGAGTCTAGGAATTTGTCCATTTCTTCCAAGTTGTTCAATTTGTTGGCATATAGTTTTTCATAGTATTCTCTTATGATCTCTTGTATTTCATTGGTATCTGTTGTGATTTCTCCTCTGTCATTCCTGATTTTGTTAATTTGCGCTTTCTCTCTTCTTTTCTTGGTGAGTCTGGCTAGGGGTTTGTCAATTTTGTTAATTCTTTCGAAGAACCAACTCTTTGTTTCATTGATCCTTTCTATTGTCTTTTTTGTTTCAATATCGTTTATTTCTGCTCTTATTTTTATTATTTCCCTCCTTCTACTGACTCTGGGCTTTGTTTGTTCTTCTTTTTCTAGTTCTGTTAGGTGTCGTTTGAGGTTGCTTACGTGAGCTTTTTCTTGTTTAGTGAGGTGAGCCTGTATTGCGATGAATTTCCCTCTTAGGACTGCTTTTGCTGCATCCCAAATGATTTGGTATGTCGTGTTCTCATTTTCATTTGTCTCCAGATAATATTTGATTTCTTCTTTAATTTCTTCAATGATCCATTGTTTGTTGAGAAGCGTGTTGTTTAGTCTCCACATTTTTGCACCTTTCTCTGCTTTTTTCTTGTAGTTGATTTCTAGTTTAATAGCGTTATGATCAGAAAAGATGCTTGATATTATTTCAACTCTCTTGTATTTATTGATGTTTGCTTTGGTTCCCAAAATATGGTCAATCCTTGAGAATGTTCCATGTGCACTTGAGAAGAATGTGTAACCTGCTGTTTTTGGATGAAGTGTTCTATATATATCTATTAAGTCCATCTGGTCTAATTTTTCATTTAATTCTATTATTTCCTTGTTGATTTTCTGTCTGGATGTTCTGTCCATTGGTGTTAATGGTGTGTTGAGGTCCCCTACTATTATTGTATTGTCGTTGATGTCTTCTTTTAGTTCTATTAAGAGTTGCTTTACAAATTTTGGTGCTCCTGTGTTGGGTGCGTATATATTTATAAGTGTTATGTCTTCTTGGTGGAGAGTCCCTTTTATCATTATATACTGTCCCTCTTTATCTTTCTTTATCTGTTTTGCTTTGAAATCTACCTTGTCTGATATTAGTATAGCGACACCTGCTTTCTTTTGTTCATTATTAGCTTGGAGTATTGTTCTCCATCCCTTCACTCTGAGTCTGTGTTTGTCTTTGGGGCTGAGGTGTGTTTCCTGGAGGCAGCATATTGTTGGATCTTGTTCTTTGATCCATCCTGCCACTCTGTGTCTTTTGATTGGGGAGTTCAATCCGTTTACATTTAGAGTGATTATTGAGACGTGGGGGCCTACCACTCCCATTTTGTGTCTTGTTTTCCGGTTTTTTTCAGTTTCCTTTGTTTCTCGTCCCATGGTTTAATCTGTTCTGATGTAGAGCTGCTACTCTCTGTTGTTGTCCTTCTACTTATCTCCTCTGCTCTTGGTTTTGTAGCCCCTTTCCTTTTTTGGATTTTTCAGGAATGAGGGTTTTCCTGAGGATTTCCTGAAGAGGAGGTTTTGTGGCAATGAACTCCCTTAATTTTTGTTTATCTGGGAAAGTTTTTATTTCTCCATCGTATTTGAAGGATATTTTCGCTGGGTAGAGAATTCTCGGCTGTAGATTTTTGTCCTTCAGATTTTTGAATATATCATTCCACTCTCTTCTAGCCTGTAAAGTTTCTGCTGAGAAATCTGCTGATAGCCTGATGGGGGTTCCTTTGTAGGTTAGTTTCTTTTGCCTGGCTGTCCTTAATATTTTCTCCTTGTCGTTGACTTTTGCTAGCTTCACTACTATATGCCGTGGAGTTGGTCTTCTTGCATTGATAAAGTTTGGAGATCTATTGGCTTCTGTCACCTGAAGATCCATCTCCCTCACCAGATTTGGGAAGTTCTCAGCCATTATTTCTTTGAATAGGTTTTCTGCCCCTTTCTCCTTCTCTTCTCCCTCTGGTATACCTATAATCCTTACGTTGCATCTCCTAATTGTGTCTGATAATTCTCGGAGAGTTTCTTCATTTCTTTTAAGTCTTGCTTCTCTCTCCTCCTCTGCCTGCAACAATTCTATATTGCCATCTTCCAAATTGCTAATTCTTTCCTCCATATTATCGGCCCTACTGTTCAGAGCATCTAGATTTTTCTTAATCTCCTCTATTGTGTTCTTCATTTCCAATATTTCTGTTTGGTTCTTCTTTATCGTATCAAACTCTTTTGTGACATAGCTCCTGAACTCGTTGAGTTGTCGGTCAGAATTCTCTCTTAACTCACTGAGAATCTTAATGATGGCTGTTTTGAAGTCATCGTCATTTAGGTTATACATCTCATTTTCTTTGGGATTGTTTTCTGTAATTTGTTGCTTTCTTTCTGTTCTGGAGATTTAATGTATTTTTTCATATTGCTTGATGTTGTTGATTTGTGCCTCCGCATGGAAATAGAGTTTAGTTGCTCCTTTCACTTGTTTCAGCTGCTGCGGTGGGAGGAGCAGCTGTTTATATTTCACCAACCAGGAATCCTGTCCGTAGTTGCTAACTGGGCCTGGGCCCCTCTTCGTAGCCACAGTGGCCCTTTGGATTCCCTCCTCTGCCATGGGGGCCGTCACAGGGGGGCTTCAGGCTGCAGGTGCCTACTGTTGCAGCCCACCTAGATGTGCTCTCTCCTTGGGGTCTGCAACAGTGTTATGGGCTTTTCCAGCAGCCAGGGGTGGGATCACTTATATTTGTCGCTCCGTTGCTGTCGGCACCCACCAAATCTCACTTGTCCTCTATAGGTCGCAGGAGAGCTATTGGCATCTTCTACAGTCTGTGGTTAGTACACCTAGCTATGCTGCTTTTGCCCTGGGGTCTTCCAGCCTTGTGGCTGTCGGCTGGCTGCCTTCTACTGGTGCTGTGCAGAGGCTTTCCCTAAGGCTGCTGTGAGCCTGTAGGGTTTCCCCCTAGGCTACTAAGCTGGGTCTCTGGAACTCTCTCCAGCCCCAGTCCTCTCTGAGATCTCCAGCAATCCCTAGCCTCACGGGGTGGGCAATGGCAGCTGGGGGTCGCCCCGCCCTCAGGGCTTCTCTCCCGGCCTCTGCCGGAGCCGTGAATGCTGGGCGTGGCCCCTCTGCTAATGGCAGACAGAGATTTTTGTCTGCTGCCCGGGCGGAGCTCCGGCGTTTCCCCTCCGGGTCGCAGGACCGGCCTTTGAAAATTCCCCCCGCCCCGGTCCTCTCCGAGATCTCCGGCAATCCCTAGTCCCACGGGGCGGGCAACGGCAGCTGGGGGTCGCCCCGCTCTCAGGGCTTCTCTCCCGGCCTCTGCCGGAGCCGTGAATGCTCAGCGTTGCCCCTCTGCTAATGGCAGACAGAGAGTTTTGTCTGCTGCCCGGGCGGAGCTCCGGCGTTTCCCCTCCGGGTCGCAGGACCGGCCTTTTGAAAGTTCCCCCAGCCCCAGTCCTCTCCAAGATCTCCGGCAATCCCTAGTCCCACGGGGCGGGCAACGGCAGCTGGGAGATCTCCGTGCCCTCCGTGTCTCTCTCTGGGACCCTCCGGGCGCCCCGAGCACCAGGCTGGATCCCCCCGCCAATGGCGGGGAGAGACTCTCCCCGCGGGCTCAGGTGTGCAACTCCAAAGTTTCCCTCTGCGTTTAGGAGTAATTGCAGGGGGTTTAGGTAGGGTTCTGGTCACCTGTTTCCAGCGTCGCTCCTCTGTTGTGTTCTCGCTCCTGCCCTAGACGTGCGTGGATCCTCTGGGGGCGTCCGTTGGAAGAAAGCCGCTTGC
>NW_025795819.1:0-6351 GCF_021613505.1 Equus quagga
CAAGCATTATTAGATGTAAAAAAAGAAAAAAAATGAAATGGAGTTGTTGGAAGAAAAGGGCCAGGTTCTCTCTGTCTGGGTAGTTGTCAATTCTTCAGGGTTTATTTCTCCTCTCTACAAGATTAAAATGTAACATAGCTAAGAACCCTTGTAGAGAGAGATAAAAATAAGAGGGTGCATTTCGCCTAGGAAAGCAGGTACCATGGAAATTTCCAGAAGGCTCTATAGTGTGAAGGAGATAATGAATCAGAAAAGGCATGAATTTTAGAGAGAATTCGGGCTCTGAAAGTTATTTACTGTATAATCTTGGCCAAAAGCTTTAATATATCTGGGCCTCACTTTCTATATCTTTAAAATGGGGAGAATACCTGCCTACACTGGTGCTTTGGGAATTAAATGATATAATACATATGATTCTCTTGGCATCGATTCATTGCTCAGAAAATATTAAATCTTTTTCATCTGTGTAGAGGGTGAAGGTGGGAAAGAAAATTAGAAAAGACTTGCTAAATGCAAGTCTCTCAATATTTGGTCTGTCCTTATGTAAATTCACACATCCTTGTGCTTAGGGGACTTCTCATCTTTTTAAGGCCCACAAAATCTTTACCAATCACACTTAGACAAAACTGGAAGCAAACAGAACAGAATTCAAATCTCTAAAGTCGCTAGTTTGCAACTAAAGATTAAGCAAGTCATTGTCTGTATCAGAGTTCTGGTTTCCTTATTTAAAGAGGGGCCAAATAGCTAACTTAGAGCATCCTTTGAGAGCTAAAATGTTGTAATCATACTCAAGCTCATCATGGCACATCCCTACTCTTAGCTCTCAGAATTAAAAGTATGTGGTAGTTCATATCAACTTTTTACATATTTTCAGTTCTCTTTGCACATATGTGCATATGTGGATGATCTTTCCAGATATTAGAGTAGTGATCAATTCCATTTTGAACACTTACTGTGTGTTCATCTGGGCAAGTGATTTAATTCTTATAGTGACCTCATGAAGGAGGTAAAATGATTATCCTTATAATTTCAAATGAGGAAACTGAGACTTGAAGACTGGAAGTGGCTTTCTGAAGGTTTTATACATAATAAATTGGAAGTAGGATTGGAGCCCAGAACTGCTGTCTAACTTAAAAGCCTGCACTCTGTATGTCTGTAACTACTATCTTTGACCCCTGAGGGCATACAGTGTGCTTCATTTGTATACCCTTGAGTAGAAAGATTGTGTCATGCCATGAGGGGAGGTGGAGGTCACAGAAGTCAATAAATAGCCTGATCCTACTATTTACTACTGTGTAATGGTGGAAATATTTCTGGAAGGACCAGAAGACTTGAGTTTGAGTTCTGTCTCTGACCTTGAATAAGTGATTCACCTACCCTGAGCCTCTGTAAAATGAAGATGGTATCACCACTGAGAACTTCAGTATCTTCATCTGTTAAGCAGGGATAATGACATTGTCTACCTTACAGGCTTGTCTTTGGGATCATATGAGATCATTGATATAAAAGTCTTGGGGTTGTGCCTAGATTATGGGGAGTGCTCGATAAATACATCCCAGCTACTGTTACTACTGATCGTGAATCACACTCCGAACCTTCCAAACCAGCAGAGTCTGGGAGTTTATGTCTTTTGATGTGTTTCAAGGCACTGGCAGTACTTGCATTGTCTAGAGGTTTCCAACAGGGAAAGGTGGACCATAAATCTAAGCCTGAAGAAACTGAGCTTGTAGCAAGAAGCACAAATGCTGTCATCATCAGGGCAGGAGCTAACAGTAATATTTTGTCAGAGAGGAAGAGGCCCCACCATGTGAGGAACTGTGTGTTGCTCACTGGTGTTGATCACAGAGGAGTCTATGGTGAGTGAAACTATCACGTGGAATCAGATGATGTTGGTCCAGATTTTGTTTCTCATGCTAACCAATTGCCTGACCTTGGGCAAGTCACTTTACCTCTTGGAGCTTTGGTCTCTTCATGAGTGAAATACAGGCATTCATACTAATTTCATAAGGCTTTTGTAAGGCTAACTGAGAATATATTTAATGCAAAGCATCCATACATCAGTAATTTAAGAAGTATTTGTGGGGAGTCAGTTTTTAATCTTTTATTTGTATTTAAGTGACTTGTGACACGTTTCTGAAAAGTCAGGCAGTAGGCTCATAGAAAAATAGAACTTTCAATTTGAACAGCATTTTCAAGATAATGTTATCTAAGCTTCCTCCATAGCTTCTTCCAATGTTATCTAAGCTTTCATTTATCCATGTTTGTTCATTCAATTATTTATTCAACAAACACAGAATGCCTCTTCTGTACAAAGCATAGGGGAAGGGGAAACCAGAGAAGGGAGCGTTTACAATCTCTTTGTCTACCTGTTTTTTGTTCTTTCTCAAGGGAAGGAAGTAGAAATCTGTCAGATTGCAAGAGACACATAGGACAGAATTACAGTTGGACAGAATTACTGTATATTAAACTGTCGTGTTCCTTTTCATGCTTGTATCCTCTGCTGCCCTCCAAATCTGTGCTATTGGTGTAATTAAAAAGGACAGAGAGCATCTTAGGGAGGTCCAGACAGGAAGGTTGTACCCACTTTTAGCAAGACCACATAAGTGGACTGACCGTAGCTTAGGGTCCTGTACCATTTACTTATCATATCATAGTAAGATTTAAAAATCCAGGAATTGACTTACAGTGTGATGGAACCCTATAGGCTTCAACCTGGCTCCATGTTGGGATGAATATGGCATGGACACTTGTTTTAAAAAATATTCTTTTATTCTTGTTTGATTTTTATCTTTGTGTGTATGACTCTATCGGGATGAAAACTAATTAGCAACAAAAAGAATCAGGTATTTCTGTATCTTCTAATCCAGTGGTTCTCAGTTGCATGAAGGGTAGTATTTGATAATGTGCAATGATATTTTGATTATCACAACTGGAGGTGGAGTTCTACTGTCATCTAGTAGGTAGAGACCAGGGATCTTGCTAAGCTGTCTATATTTCATAAGACAGCTCCCCAAATGTACAATTATATAGCTCAAAATGCCAATAGTGCTATCAACCAAAGTTGAAATATTACTAACAGGTAAGATTTGAGCCCTACTTACCAGGCATTTGCAGTCTAGATCAGTCTAGATTCTCAAAGTGCGGTCTCCAAAACAGCAGGCTCAGTATCCATAGGAAACTCATTAGAAGTGAAAATTCTTGGTTCCCTGAGCTGAATCAGAAACTCTAGGATGTAGCTCAGAAATCTGTGTTTTAATAAGCCCTCCGTGTGATTCTGATGCTTACTCAAATGTGAGAACCACTGGTTGGGCTCTGGTAAGAAGTGTGGAAACACACACACACACACAACTACTCCAAAATTCGGTGAGATAAGCACGATGTAAGAATAGAGAACCAAGAGTCACTGATGTTTCAAAGAGAGAGGGGATTTTGAGCAGAGCTTTGGAGATAGATAATGTGTTGCCTGGTTGGAATGAGATGATGGAAGAAATAGCATAAACAGAGGCAAGAGTTGGTAGACTACGGGTGGTTTTCGAGGAATGATAAGTTCAAGGAGTGGGTCCGTCAAGAGGAGTAGCGGTAGTACAACAGAAAAAAGTGGGGTCAGATGGTTATGCATTTCGTTAGCTTTGAGCAGCCAACTTAACTGATCCAAGTTAGTTTTAGAATGACCAATCTAGCAGTAAAGATGACACTTTTATGAGTAAAGAAAAGTGACAATGATGGACAACAGAATGGTGTACAATAGGAAGAAACTAAGTATGAAGGTAAAATCTTTATGAAATAAATATAATAATATCCAATAATTATTTTCATACCTTTGTATCAATCACTACACTAAGCTTTACATAACTTTTTGGGGGGGGAACAGAGACATTTTACTTAAGAATTCAAGACACACATGCTCATGATCATGTAGACAACCATGGGAGAGAACAGAATTCACTCTTGCACACCAAAGAGCCCAAGAGAGAGATCTGAAGCATCACTGCTCTTACGGGGTCAAAAATCAGTCTCACAGCAATAGCATGTAGCTGAAAATCCAAGAATCAGGCAGAAGAGAGCAGGGGCAAGTGGACTAATGTAAGTGAGGATGTAGCAACAGGCCCTGTGGATTAGACATGTACATCAGTGTGCAGAATAGGAGCAACATCTGGTATTCTCTCCCTAGTCCTATTGTTTCCCATTTCAAATCCAGAGTCCACTCCTGAGAGATGATTATTTAGTTCAGATTTCTCCTATAGCATACAGATGACTACCTCCAGGAAAGACAATTTCATTTTATGAGAATTACAATCGTAAGAAAGGTTATTCTTATATCAAACTAAAATCTCCTAGCTAACTTGTCTGAGTGTATTCTGTGTCTGCCATCTGGATCTGTATGGAACAAGTTTCTTTTTCTATGTACCAGCCTTCGATTATTTAAGATTGTCTTTCAAGTTTTCTTGGGTTTTACCCACCAACAGAATATCCAACTATTCCTCATTTTTAAAGAATATTTTACTCTCCTTATCACTTGCATTGCTTTCCTTTGGATAGGCTTCAATTCAATTAGGTGACTCTAAAACCAGGCTCCCAGAACTGAACCCAATATATGAGATAGGATCTTGCCAATATGGAAAACACAGCAATTACGGGCCCCATTATCCTGACACTATATTTCTATTAATGAGCACAGACTAGCTACTTGGATGGTGACCAGAGTGTGATCTTTATTACCTAAACCAGGGTAGTATTTCCTCAAAGGCAATTGAAAATCTTCAGAAATGTTGGAGACCTTTCCTAAGGCTGCATAATTATATTTTTAAAATGCTTTCAATTTCCCATGACAAGTTTGGAGTGTCTAAAGATGGCAAAGTGAAGGAGATAAATAGATTATTGATCGGACAGGCTTGTAATTCCTTAGTGAATTGGATTTAGTTTCTTCATTGAGATCAGGTCAACACCATAAATCTCCTAGAAAATCAATACGACAGAGAGTGCTATGGGCTAGGCTTAAAGACATTTCCCTGGCTGCTTCAGGGCTGGGAGCTTGGCACCTTTTCCAAAAATAGAGAACGGGAAGAATTGGAAAATGATTATAGACGGGATTCAAATACTGGGTATGTGGGTGAAGTGCCTGAATGGAGTCAAGAGACATGGAAACTCTTAACTTGGCCACTGCCATATTGTAACTTTGGACAAATCACTTCATTTGATCATCCTATACATTACAATGATAAAGTTGCACCATACAAACAATCTTCTATACCTTTTTCCCCCATCTGTGTGAGAAGGGCAGGACAATTGCTACAACAAACAACTCCAAAATTTGAGGACTTGACACGATGAAAGTTTAGTTCTCACTCTCACAAATATTCCAATGTCGGTTCCTCATCAGGGAGCTCATCTCCAAGTGGTTCCTCAGGGAGTCTGCTGCCTCAGCTCTTCACATCTTGCAACTTTGCTGTTACATAGAGCCTTGCTGTATATTGCTTCCAAACTACCTTGACTAGCATAGATACCTACAGAAGGTAAGATAAAAATAGGGCACGAAAGGTGGGCAGGAACAATTGTAAAGCCTTTTGAAAAACCATCCTGGATTTTGCAGAAGTGAGCCTGTCTATCTCCATATTCATAAGGAACTAGAGAATCTTAGAAAGATGATACTGGCATATAAACAATTTCAGTTGTCTTGCCTGAAACTCCAACCCAGTCCCCAATGAAACCTATTCAAAGCCAGATAAAATTGGGCCACCAGAAGGAAAAGCCAAAATTTAGAGGAAAAAAATGATAGTGAGGGTGTTTGAACAGATGCACTGCAGATAATTGCATTTTAAAATTGTCTTTTTGATAATTCCTAATTGAGACGCTTCATTTGTTTTACCATATTTATCCACTTTATTTACTTTGCGTGAAAAAATGTATAACTGTTTAAAGGCTTTGGCAAAACTTATAATTCTGAGTCTGATATAGTCATAAAAGGCAAGGGAAGAGGACAAGAAAGTAAACTGAACTTGAGACTATGAGAAAGTGAGAAGATAGAGGATCAAGGTAGACAGGGATGGAGACAGATTGAGTAACATGTGATCCAATGTGGTGACCTCATAACTTGTCAGGATATCGTGAAGTGTAATGTCTAGAGTTTGTCATATTTACGACATTACCCACTTTTAAAAGCACACGTCAACATTCCAGTTGACTAATACAACTTTACTTCTTACTCACATAATGGTCCAATATGAGTGTTCCTGGTCAATGGGACTGTATTAGTTTCCTATTGCTGCTGTAACAAATTACCATAAACTTAGTGTCTTAAAACAACACACATTTGTTATCTTTCAGTTCTGAAGCTCAAAAGTCTCAAATGGG
>NW_025795820.1:0-6351 GCF_021613505.1 Equus quagga
CCCATTTGAGACTTTTGAGCTTCAGAACTGAAAGATAACAAATGTGTGTTGTTTTAAGACACTAAGTTTATGGTAATTTGTTACAGCAGCAATAGGAAACTAATACAGTCCCATTGACCAGGAACACTCATATTGGACCATTATGTGAGTAAGAAGTAAAGTTGTATTAGTCAACTGGAATGTTGACGTGTGCTTTTAAAAGTGGGTAATGTCGTAAATATGACAAACTCTAGACATTACACTTCACGATATCCTGACAAGTTATGAGGTCACCACATTGGATCACATGTTACTCAATCTGTCTCCATCCCTGTCTACCTTGATCCTCTATCTTCTCACTTTCTCATAGTCTCAAGTTCAGTTTACTTTCTTGTCCTCTTCCCTTGCCTTTTATGACTATATCAGACTCAGAATTATAAGTTTTGCCAAAGCCTTTAAACAGTTATACATTTTTTCACGCAAAGTAAATAAAGTGGATAAATATGGTAAAACAAATGAAGCGTCTCAATTAGGAATTATCAAAAAGACAATTTTAAAATGCAATTATCTGCAGTGCATCTGTTCAAACACCCTCACTATCATTTTTTTCCTCTAAATTTTGGCTTTTCCTTCTGGTGGCCCAATTTTATCTGGCTTTGAATAGGTTTCATTGGGGACTGGGTTGGAGTTTCAGGCAAGACAACTGAAATTGTTTATATGCCAGTATCATCTTTCTAAGATTCTCTAGTTCCTTATGAATATGGAGATAGACAGGCTCACTTCTGCAAAATCCAGGATGGTTTTTCAAAAGGCTTTACAATTGTTCCTGCCCACCTTTCGTGCCCTATTTTTATCTTACCTTCTGTAGGTATCTATGCTAGTCAAGGTAGTTTGGAAGCAATATACAGCAAGGCTCTATGTAACAGCAAAGTTGCAAGATGTGAAGAGCTGAGGCAGCAGACTCCCTGAGGAACCACTTGGAGATGAGCTCCCTGATGAGGAACCGACATTGGAATATTTGTGAGAGTGAGAACTAAACTTTCATCGTGTCAAGTCCTCAAATTTTGGAGTTGTTTGTTGTAGCAATTGTCCTGCCCTTCTCACACAGATGGGGGAAAAAGGTATAGAAGATTGTTTGTATGGTGCAACTTTATCATTGTAATGTATAGGATGATCAAATGAAGTGATTTGTCCAAAGTTACAATATGGCAGTGGCCAAGTTAAGAGTTTCCATGTCTCTTGACTCCATTCAGGCACTTCACCCACATACCCAGTATTTGAATCCCGTCTATAATCATTTTCCAATTCTTCCCGTTCTCTATTTTTGGAAAAGGTGCCAAGCTCCCAGCCCTGAAGCAGCCAGGGAAATGTCTTTAAGCCTAGCCCATAGCACTCTCTGTCGTATTGATTTTCTAGGAGATTTATGGTGTTGACCTGATCTCAATGAAGAAACTAAATCCAATTCACTAAGGAATTACAAGCCTGTCCGATCAATAATCTATTTATCTCCTTCACTTTGCCATCTTTAGACACTCCAAACTTGTCATGGGAAATTGAAAGCATTTTAAAAATATAATTATGCAGCCTTAGGAAAGGTCTCCAACATTTCTGAAGATTTTCAATTGCCTTTGAGGAAATACTACCCTGGTTTAGGTAATAAAGATCACACTCTGGTCACCATCCAAGTAGCTAGTCTGTGCTCATTAATAGAAATATAGTGTCAGGATAATGGGGCCCGTAATTGCTGTGTTTTCCATATTGGCAAGATCCTATCTCATATATTGGGTTCAGTTCTGGGAGCCTGGTTTTAGAGTCACCTAATTGAATTGAAGCCTATCCAAAGGAAAGCAATGCAAGTGATAAGGAGAGTAAAATATTCTTTAAAAATGAGGAATAGTTGGATATTCTGTTGGTGGGTAAAACCCAAGAAAACTTGAAAGACAATCTTAAATAATCGAAGGCTGGTACATAGAAAAAGAAACTTGTTCCATACAGATCCAGATGGCAGACACAGAATACACTCAGACAAGTTAGCTAGGAGATTTTAGTTTGATATAAGAATAACCTTTCTTACGATTGTAATTCTCATAAAATGAAATTGTCTTTCCTGGAGGTAGTCATCTGTATGCTATAGGAGAAATCTGAACTAAATAATCATCTCTCAGGAGTGGACTCTGGATTTGAAATGGGAAACAATAGGACTAGGGAGAGAATACCAGATGTTGCTCCTATTCTGCACACTGATGTACATGTCTAATCCACAGGGCCTGTTGCTACATCCTCACTTACATTAGTCCACTTGCCCCTGCTCTCTTCTGCCTGATTCTTGGATTTTCAGCTACATGCTATTGCTGTGAGACTGATTTTTGACCCCGTAAGAGCAGTGATGCTTCAGATCTCTCTCTTGGGCTCTTTGGTGTGCAAGAGTGAATTCTGTTCTCTCCCATGGTTGTCTACATGATCATGAGCATGTGTGTCTTGAATTCTTAAGTAAAATGTCTCTGTTCCCCCCCCAAAAAGTTATGTAAAGCTTAGTGTAGTGATTGATACAAAGGTATGAAAATAATTATTGGATATTATTATATTTATTTCATAAAGATTTTACCTTCATACTTAGTTTCTTCCTATTGTACACCATTCTGTTGTCCATCATTGTCACTTTTCTTTACTCATAAAAGTGTCATCTTTACTGCTAGATTGGTCATTCTAAAACTAACTTGGATCAGTTAAGTTGGCTGCTCAAAGCTAACGAAATGCATAACCATCTGACCCCACTTTTTTCTGTTGTACTACCGCTACTCCTCTTGACGGACCCACTCCTTGAACTTATCATTCCTCGAAAACCACCCGTAGTCTACCAACTCTTGCCTCTGTTTATGCTATTTCTTCCATCATCTCATTCCAACCAGGCAACACATTATCTATCTCCAAAGCTCTGCTCAAAATCCCCTCTCTCTTTGAAACATCAGTGACTCTTGGTTCTCTATTCTTACATCGTGCTTATCTCACCGAATTTTGGAGTAGTTGTGTGTGTGTGTGTGTTTCCACACTTCTTACCAGAGCCCAACCAGTGGTTCTCACATTTGAGTAAGCATCAGAATCACACGGAGGGCTTATTAAAACACAGATTTCTGAGCTACATCCTAGAGTTTCTGATTCAGCTCAGGGAACCAAGAATTTTCACTTCTAATGAGTTTCCTATGGATACTGAGCCTGCTGTTTTGGAGACCGCACTTTGAGAATCTAGACTGATCTAGACTGCAAATGCCTGGTAAGTAGGGCTCAAATCTTACCTGTTAGTAATATTTCAACTTTGGTTGATAGCACTATTGGCATTTTGAGCTATATAATTGTACATTTGGGGAGCTGTCTTATGAAATATAGACAGCTTAGCAAGATCCCTGGTCTCTACCTACTAGATGACAGTAGAACTCCACCTCCAGTTGTGATAATCAAAATATCATTGCACATTATCAAATACTACCCTTCATGCAACTGAGAACCACTGGATTAGAAGATACAGAAATACCTGATTCTTTTTGTTGCTAATTAGTTTTCATCCCGATAGAGTCATACACACAAAGATAAAAATCAAACAAGAATAAAAGAATATTTTTTAAAACAAGTGTCCATGCCATATTCATCCCAACATGGAGCCAGGTTGAAGCCTATAGGGTTCCATCACACTGTAAGTCAATTCCTGGATTTTTAAATCTTACTATGATATGATAAGTAAATGGTACAGGACCCTAAGCTACGGTCAGTCCACTTATGTGGTCTTGCTAAAAGTGGGTACAACCTTCCTGTCTGGACCTCCCTAAGATGCTCTCTGTCCTTTTTAATTACACCAATAGCACAGATTTGGAGGGCAGCAGAGGATACAAGCATGAAAAGGAACACGACAGTTTAATATACAGTAATTCTGTCCAACTGTAATTCTGTCCTATGTGTCTCTTGCAATCTGACAGATTTCTACTTCCTTCCCTTGAGAAAGAACAAAAAACAGGTAGACAAAGAGATTGTAAACGCTCCCTTCTCTGGTTTCCCCTTCCCCTATGCTTTGTACAGAAGAGGCATTCTGTGTTTGTTGAATAAATAATTGAATGAACAAACATGGATAAATGAAAGCTTAGATAACATTGGAAGAAGCTATGGAGGAAGCTTAGATAACATTATCTTGAAAATGCTGTTCAAATTGAAAGTTCTATTTTTCTATGAGCCTACTGCCTGACTTTTCAGAAACGTGTCACAAGTCACTTAAATACAAATAAAAGATTAAAAACTGACTCCCCACAAATACTTCTTAAATTACTGATGTATGGATGCTTTGCATTAAATATATTCTCAGTTAGCCTTACAAAAGCCTTATGAAATTAGTATGAATGCCTGTATTTCACTCATGAAGAGACCAAAGCTCCAAGAGGTAAAGTGACTTGCCCAAGGTCAGGCAATTGGTTAGCATGAGAAACAAAATCTGGACCAACATCATCTGATTCCACGTGATAGTTTCACTCACCATAGACTCCTCTGTGATCAACACCAGTGAGCAACACACAGTTCCTCACATGGTGGGGCCTCTTCCTCTCTGACAAAATATTACTGTTAGCTCCTGCCCTGATGATGACAGCATTTGTGCTTCTTGCTACAAGCTCAGTTTCTTCAGGCTTAGATTTATGGTCCACCTTTCCCTGTT
The DNA here is from genome assembly GCF_021613505.1 of Equus quagga. NCBI lineage: Eukaryota > Metazoa > Chordata > Mammalia > Perissodactyla > Equidae > Equus > Equus quagga. Next base: position 4,673 of record NW_025795820.1, read on the forward strand.
GGAAACCTCTAGACAATGCAAGTACTGCCAGTGCCTTGAAACACATCAAAAGACATAAACTCCCAGACTCTGCTGGTTTGGAAGGTTCGGAGTGTGATTCACGATCAGTAGTAACAGTAGCTGGGATGTATTTATCGAGCACTCCCCATAATCTAGGCACAACCCCAAGACTTTTATATCAATGATCTCATATGATCCCAAAGACAAGCCTGTAAGGTAGACAATGTCATTATCCCTGCTTAACAGATGAAGATACTGAAGTTCTCAGTGGTGATACCATCTTCATTTTACAGAGGCTCAGGGTAGGTGAATCACTTATTCAAGGTCAGAGACAGAACTCAAACTCAAGTCTTCTGGTCCTTCCAGAAATATTTCCACCATTACACAGTAGTAAATAGTAGGATCAGGCTATTTATTGACTTCTGTGACCTCCACCTCCCCTCATGGCATGACACAATCTTTCTACTCAAGGGTATACAAATGAAGCACACTGTATGCCCTCAGGGGTCAAAGATAGTAGTTACAGACATACAGAGTGCAGGCTTTTAAGTTAGACAGCAGTTCTGGGCTCCAATCCTACTTCCAATTTATTATGTATAAAACCTTCAGAAAGCCACTTCCAGTCTTCAAGTCTCAGTTTCCTCATTTGAAATTATAAGGATAATCATTTTACCTCCTTCATGAGGTCACTATAAGAATTAAATCACTTGCCCAGATGAACACACAGTAAGTGTTCAAAATGGAATTGATCACTACTCTAATATCTGGAAAGATCATCCACATATGCACATATGTGCAAAGAGAACTGAAAATATGTAAAAAGTTGATATGAACTACCACATACTTTTAATTCTGAGAGCTAAGAGTAGGGATGTGCCATGATGAGCTTGAGTATGATTACAACATTTTAGCTCTCAAAGGATGCTCTAAGTTAGCTATTTGGCCCCTCTTTAAATAAGGAAACCAGAACTCTGATACAGACAATGACTTGCTTAATCTTTAGTTGCAAACTAGCGACTTTAGAGATTTGAATTCTGTTCTGTTTGCTTCCAGTTTTGTCTAAGTGTGATTGGTAAAGATTTTGTGGGCCTTAAAAAGATGAGAAGTCCCCTAAGCACAAGGATGTGTGAATTTACATAAGGACAGACCAAATATTGAGAGACTTGCATTTAGCAAGTCTTTTCTAATTTTCTTTCCCACCTTCACCCTCTACACAGATGAAAAAGATTTAATATTTTCTGAGCAATGAATCGATGCCAAGAGAATCATATGTATTATATCATTTAATTCCCAAAGCACCAGTGTAGGCAGGTATTCTCCCCATTTTAAAGATATAGAAAGTGAGGCCCAGATATATTAAAGCTTTTGGCCAAGATTATACAGTAAATAACTTTCAGAGCCCGAATTCTCTCTAAAATTCATGCCTTTTCTGATTCATTATCTCCTTCACACTATAGAGCCTTCTGGAAATTTCCATGGTACCTGCTTTCCTAGGCGAAATGCACCCTCTTATTTTTATCTCTCTCTACAAGGGTTCTTAGCTATGTTACATTTTAATCTTGTAGAGAGGAGAAATAAACCCTGAAGAATTGACAACTACCCAGACAGAGAGAACCTGGCCCTTTTCTTCCAACAACTCCATTTCATTTTTTTTCTTTTTTTACATCTAATAATGCTTG
>NW_025795821.1:0-7018 GCF_021613505.1 Equus quagga
GGCACAGCGATTGATGGAAATAGCAGGTAGGTCTTCTGTCTCTGTGAACACAGCAGGGTGGCAGTCTGTTGTCTCCAGCTGGGTGGTCACAGGTGAGCTGGGAGGTGAGTGCAGCAATCAGTTCCTAGCCTAAAGAAAATGCTAATGTCGGGGGGAAGTTGCATCTTTATCTCAAGGGCCTTTGTTCTGGCCAAAGGAAATGTCTAAGCAGATATGCAATGCGTGCTCAATAGCCATTCAGGCCCTTTTGGAGGAAAAAAAAAGAAGTCAGGCCGAATTAGGTTTATACCAAATGGCTTCCTCATATACTCCAATATATCCTATTGCTTGCCATTTTTATTTGTCATTTTCCCCTTTTGATCTCTAATCTTTCGATAGAAAGCATTTATGATCAAATATTGTCCCTCGGTGCCAGGGTGGTTGCTGCCTGCCCTGGGTCCATCATGTCCCTCGGTGCTAGGCTTTTATCTTATTTATTTGCCTAGTCGTCCACGTTGGGGGGAAATAGTGGACAAGCATGGAAGTATATTTATTAACAGAGAAGCATTTCATATGTTATGTAATTAATTTAGATTGTTGCACAAACATTGTATATGCGCTGTTCTATGACACCTTGCATTTACATTGTATATGATTATAGAACAAGTACAGTAACGATAATAACAGCATTTTTGAAAGAATTAGTCTGAAATGCATTCTTAGTCATAGTCTCTAGCAGAAAAGGAAATTTGTCCGGGGTCATAAGACAGATCAACCATCTCAAGCCGTCGAGCAATCATTACTCTAGTTTGTATGCTACTCTTACAACACTGAGTAAAGAAAACAACAATTAGTTTGAATATTATGACTAGTACAAGAATTCCAAGAAGTAGTAGAAATAGGAATTCCAATCTGGATTGGAAAAGGGAACTGATACCGGAAGGAAGCTAACCAAACAACTCAAGACTGGGTGTCGGATCGCATAAGGCATCCACTTGCTTCTTCAGAGATGACACATTGGAAGATTCATGACGTATAAAAGCACAGCATTCAGTCTGAATGATTGTCTATGTACCACCTTGGGATGCAGTAAGAATATCTAAAGCCATTCTGTTTTGAATGACAGCCCTTCTCATTAAAGGCATTTCAGTATTTAATGAGACTATTCCTGCTTGACTATCGTTAAGGGCTTCTTGAGTAAATTTAGTCAGATCTTCCATATGTAATAATGACATCTTTTAGCTCCAAAGGAGCAAATATAGCCATACCAGTGGAGCACTGAACAAGCCCATCCGGCCTTAAAGAGAGGGAGATTGGCAACAGGTTTTAACTCAGCCTGACTCCTTCCCTGCTTTTAAAGGAAACTCAGGGTGAAGTGTTTTAGCCATCCAGGCAGTTGCCAAGGCCAAAGATTTGTTCCACATAACCATTGAGTTCCATTAGGAGTCACTTGATAAATTCCTGGCCTTCAAGACCAGTCTATTCCAAATTAATCACTTTAAGTATGATAGCATTCCAAACAATTATAAAATAGGTATACAGTTTAAGCATAAAAAAGGTTTAAATGAGGAGATATAAGCTTGGGAATACAGGCCTGGTCCGGAGTCTTGGGACAGCTGTCTACAACAGATGTCGTCTTCTTCTCCTCCTGGTATTGTCCTTTTCAACAGGGCTGCAAAGAGTCTTATTTGATGTCTCTTTCCATAAATAAATTCTTCAGGTTACAGTCCATGATCCTTTAGTTCTGGGACTTCTCTGTGAAAGAATCAGCTACAAATCTTTCATTTCTTTTAAGCACCACAATAAGACCATGAAAACAATGTAATACATCCCTTAAGCAAACCTGGTTTATATATTTCTTCATTTAATTGCATAGGCTGTTGTATTATTTAAAAAGGAGACAGCCGATGTTTACAAAAAGTACAGATCTAAGATTAAGGAGCACTAGCATAAGAGCTTTTGGCCGTGAGAGAGTAAATGCTTCTGAAAGCTTGCCAATTAAGTTTTAGTTGTGCCAGTAGTTTTACCAGTCCTGAGGATCGAGGATGGTAAGCACAGTAGAAATGCTGCAATATTGGCCAAACATTACAAATAGATTTGAGTTCCTCCAGTCACTGTGTAACTCGCGAGGAATTCCTCAAACAGGAATTATTCTAATAGTAATTTACCTACTGTTAAAGCTGTTGCTCTTCTGCAAGGAAAGGCCTCAAAACAATGTGAGAACATACAGATCATTACAAGATATGTTTATCCTTGAGATGGTGGCATTTGGACGAAGTCCAATTGTCATACCTCAAAGGGTCCCTTAGGAAGGGAAAGTGGCCTTGTGACCCATGGAGTGGGTTTCTTATTGGGCCCGGAACCACATCTGCGAGGGGGTGTCAAAAATTCCCCCTTTTGACTGCCACATCTGTTTCTCTTGTTCTGTGGCAATTTCTTGAGCCTGTAGAAGGAAATCTTTTACTGGGTTAGCAGAGTTAACAGAAAGTAGCAGGCATTCTTGAGGCTAGACAGTGTAACATCCTCACCTACACTTAAGTAAGACTCATTTGTAAACCAAATTAAACAATAGAATGCAGTCATGGTCTTCTCTCCCTTGTGATGTTGGAAGGTAACAAGGTTAATGGTTGGAGCAAATTATAAATTAGTTCCTGCGTCCAGGGGGCAGGCAGTCAAGAAGACTTCTAGATGTCAGAGTCAAAGCATCTTTTTGCAGCTTGAAAGGTCTCTGATGATGTCATCGGGCATTCAGGTATCTTTTTGAGTGGCTTACAGCTTACACAGCAACAGATAGGAATCTCTCTTAAGTTTCTATCAAGTTGTTCAGCTTCAGTTTGCAAGGTTTCAGGAAAAAGAGCATGATCAATTCTCAATGATTCCAAATGAAAATGAGGGAAAAATTGAAAACATTAGTTTGGAGGTTTGTAACCAGATATTTCAGTAGAAGAATTCAGGATGCAGTTCACTCACAGGTAGAAAAAGCCTCAAAGACAATTAACAGAACTAGGATCTAATATCCACAAAAGCGTATTATAATTTTTCACTGAAACAATTCTTCTCTCTAAAATCACCCTCATTTTTACCAAAGATAGTCAAGTTAAGACTAATTGGTTTGCCAAAATAAGTTTAGTTTCAAGAAACTTGGCCCAATTATTTACATAAGTGCAGCAAGAATAGCAATTGATCATATAGGTTCTTAAATCTGCTTTGCTGGAATTTTTCATGAGGAATCTCAGATTGAACTTTAAAGACTTCTTGAGGCCAGAAAAGTCAAGCCAAGGATTTGTGCCATGAGGCCTTGCCTGCAATACCTTAGATTTGGGTGACTTCTCTCCTTTCTTGAGATTCCCCAGAATATTTCGAGGTTCATTGCACCTGCCAGATAAGCAAGCTTCCTCACTTACCAGGTAAGATTGCTGGAATCTCTCTCTGTAAAGCAAGGTACCAGGCCCATATTTCCAAGTGGCTTTATTTCCAGAAAGTCAACCTTATTCCTCAAAGGCAGTATTGTCATATCTGAGTCTCTATCTTTCTGTCAAACATGACATTCCAGTCAAAGCTTTGGTAAGATAACAAATGTGTCCTGTTATAAGGAGAACAGATTCTTATTGAACTTATGCAAATAACTATATTGCCACGAAATAACCATACTCACTCACAAAGAGTTTCCAAATTCTGGAGGGATCAGGTAGGGAGAAAAAGATAAGTGTTTCACTTTTGCTCACAAAGGTATAATTTCACTGATTGCTATAAGACATGGTTAGCATAAAAGAAAAGATTTCCTTAAATCTGAGAAAACAAAACAACACATCAAAAACAATATTTCAAACAAAAGTCGTAAAAATTATAATCATCCTCAGTTCATTCAGTCCTGTATAACTGGTTCTTGATCTTAATCTCTTTTAGCAGTTTTGTTTTTTAACATTAAAACGCATTTGCTTAATTGGATTTACTTTAATCTTAGTTTACTTCACCAGGCATAAAACTCCTTTCACAAACCTTCACAACTTTCTACACAATCTTTCACAAACCTTCACAAACCTTCTACAACTATCTTTTTGCCTTCAGAATTTGTCCCATGCTTTCTTTCTTCCCTTCTAGTACATTAGGACAAATTTATCTTTCTTAACCAAACAAAATATTTCCATTCTTTATACCCTTTTTACTGAAGACATACATTTTAACTTTCCTTGAATGCAGAGCTGTTTTTCTTATTAATTTCCAATAGTGTTAATTAGAACTTTTAACCATTAACAGACAAAAGGTGGGGCTGGCCCCGTGGCCGAGTGGTTAAGTTCGCGCTCTCCGCTGCAGGCGGCCCAGTGTTTCGTTGGTTCGAATCCTGGGCGCGGACATGGCACTGCTCATCAGACCACGCTGAGGCAGCGTCCCACATGCCACAACTAGAAGGACCCACAACGAAGAATATACAACTATGTACTGGGGGGCGTTGGGGAGAAAAAGGAAAAAATAAAATCTTTAAAAAAAAAAACAGACAAAAGGTAAGCAATTATGAATTGTCTTTTATATCAGCATTCTAAACACTTCATAATTTCTAGAAACACGCCGCTTCACAATAAAACACAAGGAGCACTTTTTAATAGACCCAAACACTTTTAGCCTCTTTACAATAAGAAGCCAAAAGTAAATAACTTAGGTACGTTTAGCAATAATGTTTCAGTGTTCTATCCAATTCAAAAACGACCCAGATACTCAGGTTTTTATCATTTAACTTAACTTGGCAAAACTCAGGATTATTACCAAAAAGAATTTCGAAGCAGTTTTTTTTTTCCCAAGTATACAGACCATAACAGTTATTGTACCCACTTTTATCTATTTAAACCGTTTGTTTCCAACACTTATGTTCAGATTACCTATGAAAACCTCATGAGACAAAACTGGTCCTCATTTAAAGCTATTATTTTGCTGACGAATTTCTAACAGACAACATGAACTTATTTGACTAGTAAACCCAGGCTGCTTGCCTGCATCGTTATGCAAATACCGACAACTCTGACAACAAGACTATTTTCAATCAAACCAACAAACTTAAACAAGCTTTCATTTAACAAAGGTTAATTCACAAGACGTTAACTTTGAAAGATACTGGGTTAATTTCTACTACATTTAGAATTTATGTAAGCACTTACTTTAAGCCAAAACTCTTGATTTCTCAGAAACTGGGTTTTAACTCAAATTACATTCCAGGTTGATCTACCTGTCCAACTGCATCACAAAGGCACAGAGAAACCCAAGTTTTCAATTTTACAGAAGGTCCAGGTTCTGGTCAGGTCCAGCCTGAACTTAACCTCGACTTGGTGACAACAGAAGAGATGATGAGCAAAACAGACAAAGAAAAGAAGAGATGAGATCAGACCTCGCCCTCATGGCCTCTTCCAGAGGGTTATCAAGATAAGAGTCACACAACAGTTCCCATGCTGGGCACACAACCCCAGCAGGACAGTTCACAGAATAAATCACAGGTCTCCCACCCTTATAACTGACTCAGTAGGTGACTAAAACACTCAATGAGTCAACTGTCAAGAGAGGGCACCCCCCTTAGTGTTGCTGGGGTGATCAGGCCCAGAAACCCAAAGTTGGGGCTCCCAGGGGTGGAGCTTTTTACTCCTTAAAGATTTGTTTCCCGGTTGCAAAGCTAAAAAGGAGGCGAAAATGGCCATTGTAACTCTGAGATGAAGACATTTGGGTTAGTTCTATTCAGAAAAACTTTTTTGTAAGCGCTTACTTTAAGTCAATGGAATAGAGCTCTTTAGAAAAGAAGGAGATGAGCTCTGAGATTCCAAAGGCAGCTGCAGAGGAGATGGAAGGGATAAACGGGGTGGGACGGTTTCTGAATTCTTATCCTTTTTTAATTCAGTTACAGTCTCTGCCAATTTATGGTTAGTCTCCTGTAAAGAATTCACTTTATCATTTTTACGTTTTGAAGCCTCTAAATGCCAATCATAATAAGCTTCCCATTCTTTTGCTTTAGTTTTAGAGCCGGCTCTTTCTACTTGTGCGCACAAATATAGTAGCTTTGAGATATCGAACGTTCCCCACTTTGGCCACTTAAGTCATTCTTAGTTAATCCTTCCCATTTTGTTAGATACTTGCAAGCATTGTTTCCATACAACAAACCAGCTGGAGTTCCATTGGGAGGTCGTCCATCCGGGAGCTGGCCGGCTTTAAAAAGCACGGTTTTCCCATTTTCTTTTTGCTTGTCTGTTTTTTTTTTTTTTAGTAAAGTCTGAACAACTTCTAAGGACAGTGTAGTGGGTCAGAAGTGTGCTGCTTGTGAGTGTTACTCCCCATAGAAAGGTCATAAACACTCTCTTACGTGCCTCGGTTTTTCCCTCCGGCCGCCTAATACTGCCGTGGGAGCTCGGAGCGCGGGTGACCAGCCCTTATGTGCGCGTCCCCGGACGAGCCTGTAATTAATTACCGTGAATGAGAGTGGAGTTCCCTATGGGACCGCTGCACGTCACGAGGATTGATCCTCTGACACTCCCGCTGAGGTCCTTAGTCACCTAAGGGCGCCTTTTGGTAAAGGCCGGGAGGAGCAAGTGTCCCTTTTCTTCGGAGCTGAAGACATTCAGTCTCTCATTTCTCTATCAAGCAGTTTGTTCAGACTTTATAAATACAATTCTTTCCAATTCAAAGCCAAATTAAAAGGACAACCAACCCAGCTCACTCCAAGCTCCTCTAAGCCCCTGAGGCTTAGGAATTCTCTCTAGGTTTTTCTCCACCTAGGAACTGTACCGGTACCCCTCAAAACCTCTAGTCTTAAGACCTTACCCAGCTCATATAAACTCTTGGACCATCGACTTAAAATAAGGAGGTCCGGGTTTCAGGAGAACTCACCAAGGTCACCTGAAGAATGCAGTGATCCGGGGGGCTCAATGGGCCCTTATTGGTACCGAATGCCGGTTCAGTGTAGATTCCAGGTGGCCTCCGGTGGGTGTCTCTGAAATCCTGCCGACTACGCCAAGAACTGTCGACGAAAATAATCCATATCCAATCTATAAATGAAAATTTGGGT
>NW_025795822.1:0-7018 GCF_021613505.1 Equus quagga
ACCCAAATTTTCATTTATAGATTGGATATGGATTATTTTCGTCGACAGTTCTTGGCGTAGTCGGCAGGATTTCAGAGACACCCACCGGAGGCCACCTGGAATCTACACTGAACCGGCATTCGGTACCAATAAGGGCCCATTGAGCCCCCCGGATCACTGCATTCTTCAGGTGACCTTGGTGAGTTCTCCTGAAACCCGGACCTCCTTATTTTAAGTCGATGGTCCAAGAGTTTATATGAGCTGGGTAAGGTCTTAAGACTAGAGGTTTTGAGGGGTACCGGTACAGTTCCTAGGTGGAGAAAAACCTAGAGAGAATTCCTAAGCCTCAGGGGCTTAGAGGAGCTTGGAGTGAGCTGGGTTGGTTGTCCTTTTAATTTGGCTTTGAATTGGAAAGAATTGTATTTATAAAGTCTGAACAAACTGCTTGATAGAGAAATGAGAGACTGAATGTCTTCAGCTCCGAAGAAAAGGGACACTTGCTCCTCCCGGCCTTTACCAAAAGGCGCCCTTAGGTGACTAAGGACCTCAGCGGGAGTGTCAGAGGATCAATCCTCGTGACGTGCAGCGGTCCCATAGGGAACTCCACTCTCATTCACGGTAATTAATTACAGGCTCGTCCGGGGACGCGCACATAAGGGCTGGTCACCCGCGCTCCGAGCTCCCACGGCAGTATTAGGCGGCCGGAGGGAAAAACCGAGGCACGTAAGAGAGTGTTTATGACCTTTCTATGGGGAGTAACACTCACAAGCAGCACACTTCTGACCCACTACACTGTCCTTAGAAGTTGTTCAGACTTTACTAAAAAAAAAAAAAACAGACAAGCAAAAAGAAAATGGGAAAACCGTGCTTTTTAAAGCCGGCCAGCTCCCGGATGGACGACCTCCCAATGGAACTCCAGCTGGTTTGTTGTATGGAAACAATGCTTGCAAGTATCTAACAAAATGGGAAGGATTAACTAAGAATGACTTAAGTGGCCAAAGTGGGGAACGTTCGATATCTCAAAGCTACTATATTTGTGCGCACAAGTAGAAAGAGCCGGCTCTAAAACTAAAGCAAAAGAATGGGAAGCTTATTATGATTGGCATTTAGAGGCTTCAAAACGTAAAAATGATAAAGTGAATTCTTTACAGGAGACTAACCATAAATTGGCAGAGACTGTAACTGAATTAAAAAAGGATAAGAATTCAGAAACCGTCCCACCCCGTTTATCCCTTCCATCTCCTCTGCAGCTGCCTTTGGAATCTCAGAGCTCATCTCCTTCTTTTCTAAAGAGCTCTATTCCATTGACTTAAAGTAAGCGCTTACAAAAAAGTTTTTCTGAATAGAACTAACCCAAATGTCTTCATCTCAGAGTTACAATGGCCATTTTCGCCTCCTTTTTAGCTTTGCAACCGGGAAACAAATCTTTAAGGAGTAAAAAGCTCCACCCCTGGGAGCCCCAACTTTGGGTTTCTGGGCCTGATCACCCCAGCAACACTAAGGGGGGTGCCCTCTCTTGACAGTTGACTCATTGAGTGTTTTAGTCACCTACTGAGTCAGTTATAAGGGTGGGAGACCTGTGATTTATTCTGTGAACTGTCCTGCTGGGGTTGTGTGCCCAGCATGGGAACTGTTGTGTGACTCTTATCTTGATAACCCTCTGGAAGAGGCCATGAGGGCGAGGTCTGATCTCATCTCTTCTTTTCTTTGTCTGTTTTGCTCATCATCTCTTCTGTTGTCACCAAGTCGAGGTTAAGTTCAGGCTGGACCTGACCAGAACCTGGACCTTCTGTAAAATTGAAAACTTGGGTTTCTCTGTGCCTTTGTGATGCAGTTGGACAGGTAGATCAACCTGGAATGTAATTTGAGTTAAAACCCAGTTTCTGAGAAATCAAGAGTTTTGGCTTAAAGTAAGTGCTTACATAAATTCTAAATGTAGTAGAAATTAACCCAGTATCTTTCAAAGTTAACGTCTTGTGAATTAACCTTTGTTAAATGAAAGCTTGTTTAAGTTTGTTGGTTTGATTGAAAATAGTCTTGTTGTCAGAGTTGTCGGTATTTGCATAACGATGCAGGCAAGCAGCCTGGGTTTACTAGTCAAATAAGTTCATGTTGTCTGTTAGAAATTCGTCAGCAAAATAATAGCTTTAAATGAGGACCAGTTTTGTCTCATGAGGTTTTCATAGGTAATCTGAACATAAGTGTTGGAAACAAACGGTTTAAATAGATAAAAGTGGGTACAATAACTGTTATGGTCTGTATACTTGGGAAAAAAAAAACTGCTTCGAAATTCTTTTTGGTAATAATCCTGAGTTTTGCCAAGTTAAGTTAAATGATAAAAACCTGAGTATCTGGGTCGTTTTTGAATTGGATAGAACACTGAAACATTATTGCTAAACGTACCTAAGTTATTTACTTTTGGCTTCTTATTGTAAAGAGGCTAAAAGTGTTTGGGTCTATTAAAAAGTGCTCCTTGTGTTTTATTGTGAAGCGGCGTGTTTCTAGAAATTATGAAGTGTTTAGAATGCTGATATAAAAGACAATTCATAATTGCTTACCTTTTGTCTGTTTTTTTTTTTAAAGATTTTATTTTTTCCTTTTTCTCCCCAACGCCCCCCAGTACATAGTTGTATATTCTTCGTTGTGGGTCCTTCTAGTTGTGGCATGTGGGACGCTGCCTCAGCGTGGTCTGATGAGCAGTGCCATGTCCGCGCCCAGGATTCGAACCAACGAAACACTGGGCCGCCTGCAGCGGAGAGCGCGAACTTAACCACTCGGCCACGGGGCCAGCCCCACCTTTTGTCTGTTAATGGTTAAAAGTTCTAATTAACACTATTGGAAATTAATAAGAAAAACAGCTCTGCATTCAAGGAAAGTTAAAATGTATGTCTTCAGTAAAAAGGGTATAAAGAATGGAAATATTTTGTTTGGTTAAGAAAGATAAATTTGTCCTAATGTACTAGAAGGGAAGAAAGAAAGCATGGGACAAATTCTGAAGGCAAAAAGATAGTTGTAGAAGGTTTGTGAAGGTTTGTGAAAGATTGTGTAGAAAGTTGTGAAGGTTTGTGAAAGGAGTTTTATGCCTGGTGAAGTAAACTAAGATTAAAGTAAATCCAATTAAGCAAATGCGTTTTAATGTTAAAAAACAAAACTGCTAAAAGAGATTAAGATCAAGAACCAGTTATACAGGACTGAATGAACTGAGGATGATTATAATTTTTACGACTTTTGTTTGAAATATTGTTTTTGATGTGTTGTTTTGTTTTCTCAGATTTAAGGAAATCTTTTCTTTTATGCTAACCATGTCTTATAGCAATCAGTGAAATTATACCTTTGTGAGCAAAAGTGAAACACTTATCTTTTTCTCCCTACCTGATCCCTCCAGAATTTGGAAACTCTTTGTGAGTGAGTATGGTTATTTCGTGGCAATATAGTTATTTGCATAAGTTCAATAAGAATCTGTTCTCCTTATAACAGGACACATTTGTTATCTTACCAAAGCTTTGACTGGAATGTCATGTTTGACAGAAAGATAGAGACTCAGATATGACAATACTGCCTTTGAGGAATAAGGTTGACTTTCTGGAAATAAAGCCACTTGGAAATATGGGCCTGGTACCTTGCTTTACAGAGAGAGATTCCAGCAATCTTACCTGGTAAGTGAGGAAGCTTGCTTATCTGGCAGGTGCAATGAACCTCGAAATATTCTGGGGAATCTCAAGAAAGGAGAGAAGTCACCCAAATCTAAGGTATTGCAGGCAAGGCCTCATGGCACAAATCCTTGGCTTGACTTTTCTGGCCTCAAGAAGTCTTTAAAGTTCAATCTGAGATTCCTCATGAAAAATTCCAGCAAAGCAGATTTAAGAACCTATATGATCAATTGCTATTCTTGCTGCACTTATGTAAATAATTGGGCCAAGTTTCTTGAAACTAAACTTATTTTGGCAAACCAATTAGTCTTAACTTGACTATCTTTGGTAAAAATGAGGGTGATTTTAGAGAGAAGAATTGTTTCAGTGAAAAATTATAATACGCTTTTGTGGATATTAGATCCTAGTTCTGTTAATTGTCTTTGAGGCTTTTTCTACCTGTGAGTGAACTGCATCCTGAATTCTTCTACTGAAATATCTGGTTACAAACCTCCAAACTAATGTTTTCAATTTTTCCCTCATTTTCATTTGGAATCATTGAGAATTGATCATGCTCTTTTTCCTGAAACCTTGCAAACTGAAGCTGAACAACTTGATAGAAACTTAAGAGAGATTCCTATCTGTTGCTGTGTAAGCTGTAAGCCACTCAAAAAGATACCTGAATGCCCGATGACATCATCAGAGACCTTTCAAGCTGCAAAAAGATGCTTTGACTCTGACATCTAGAAGTCTTCTTGACTGCCTGCCCCCTGGACGCAGGAACTAATTTATAATTTGCTCCAACCATTAACCTTGTTACCTTCCAACATCACAAGGGAGAGAAGACCATGACTGCATTCTATTGTTTAATTTGGTTTACAAATGAGTCTTACTTAAGTGTAGGTGAGGATGTTACACTGTCTAGCCTCAAGAATGCCTGCTACTTTCTGTTAACTCTGCTAACCCAGTAAAAGATTTCCTTCTACAGGCTCAAGAAATTGCCACAGAACAAGAGAAACAGATGTGGCAGTCAAAAGGGGGAATTTTTGACACCCCCTCGCAGATGTGGTTCCGGGCCCAATAAGAAACCCACTCCATGGGTCACAAGGCCACTTTCCCTTCCTAAGGGACCCTTTGAGGTATGACAATTGGACTTCGTCCAAATGCCACCATCTCAAGGATAAACATATCTTGTAATGATCTGTATGTTCTCACATTGTTTTGAGGCCTTTCCTTGCAGAAGAGCAACAGCTTTAACAGTAGGTAAATTACTATTAGAATAATTCCTGTTTGAGGAATTCCTCGCGAGTTACACAGTGACTGGAGGAACTCAAATCTATTTGTAATGTTTGGCCAATATTGCAGCATTTCTACTGTGCTTACCATCCTCGATCCTCAGGACTGGTAAAACTACTGGCACAACTAAAACTTAATTGGCAAGCTTTCAGAAGCATTTACTCTCTCACGGCCAAAAGCTCTTATGCTAGTGCTCCTTAATCTTAGATCTGTACTTTTTGTAAACATCGGCTGTCTCCTTTTTAAATAATACAACAGCCTATGCAATTAAATGAAGAAATATATAAACCAGGTTTGCTTAAGGGATGTATTACATTGTTTTCATGGTCTTATTGTGGTGCTTAAAAGAAATGAAAGATTTGTAGCTGATTCTTTCACAGAGAAGTCCCAGAACTAAAGGATCATGGACTGTAACCTGAAGAATTTATTTATGGAAAGAGACATCAAATAAGACTCTTTGCAGCCCTGTTGAAAAGGACAATACCAGGAGGAGAAGAAGACGACATCTGTTGTAGACAGCTGTCCCAAGACTCCGGACCAGGCCTGTATTCCCAAGCTTATATCTCCTCATTTAAACCTTTTTTATGCTTAAACTGTATACCTATTTTATAATTGTTTGGAATGCTATCATACTTAAAGTGATTAATTTGGAATAGACTGGTCTTGAAGGCCAGGAATTTATCAAGTGACTCCTAATGGAACTCAATGGTTATGTGGAACAAATCTTTGGCCTTGGCAACTGCCTGGATGGCTAAAACACTTCACCCTGAGTTTCCTTTAAAAGCAGGGAAGGAGTCAGGCTGAGTTAAAACCTGTTGCCAATCTCCCTCTCTTTAAGGCCGGATGGGCTTGTTCAGTGCTCCACTGGTATGGCTATATTTGCTCCTTTGGAGCTAAAAGATGTCATTATTACATATGGAAGATCTGACTAAATTTACTCAAGAAGCCCTTAACGATAGTCAAGCAGGAATAGTCTCATTAAATACTGAAATGCCTTTAATGAGAAGGGCTGTCATTCAAAACAGAATGGCTTTAGATATTCTTACTGCATCCCAAGGTGGTACATAGACAATCATTCAGACTGAATGCTGTGCTTTTATACGTCATGAATCTTCCAATGTGTCATCTCTGAAGAAGCAAGTGGATGCCTTATGCGATCCGACACCCAGTCTTGAGTTGTTTGGTTAGCTTCCTTCCGGTATCAGTTCCCTTTTCCAATCCAGATTGGAATTCCTATTTCTACTACTTCTTGGAATTCTTGTACTAGTCATAATATTCAAACTAATTGTTGTTTTCTTTACTCAGTGTTGTAAGAGTAGCATACAAACTAGAGTAATGATTGCTCGACGGCTTGAGATGGTTGATCTGTCTTATGACCCCGGACAAATTTCCTTTTCTGCTAGAGACTATGACTAAGAATGCATTTCAGACTAATTCTTTCAAAAATGCTGTTATTATCGTTACTGTACTTGTTCTATAATCATATACAATGTAAATGCAAGGTGTCATAGAACAGCGCATATACAATGTTTGTGCAACAATCTAAATTAATTACATAACATATGAAATGCTTCTCTGTTAATAAATATACTTCCATGCTTGTCCACTATTTCCCCCCAACGTGGACGACTAGGCAAATAAATAAGATAAAAGCCTAGCACCGAGGGACATGATGGACCCAGGGCAGGCAGCAACCACCCTGGCACCGAGGGACAATATTTGATCATAAATGCTTTCTATCGAAAGATTAGAGATCAAAAGGGGAAAATGACAAATAAAAATGGCAAGCAATAGGATATATTGGAGTATATGAGGAAGCCATTTGGTATAAACCTAATTCGGCCTGACTTCTTTTTTTTTCCTCCAAAAGGGCCTGAATGGCTATTGAGCACGCATTGCATATCTGCTTAGACATTTCCTTTGGCCAGAACAAAGGCCCTTGAGATAAAGATGCAACTTCCCCCCGACATTAGCATTTTCTTTAGGCTAGGAACTGATTGCTGCACTCACCTCCCAGCTCACCTGTGACCACCCAGCTGGAGACAACAGACTGCCACCCTGCTGTGTTCACAGAGACAGAAGACCTACCTGCTATTTCCATCAATCGCTGTGCC
>NW_025795823.1:0-4836 GCF_021613505.1 Equus quagga
GGCTAATAATCCAAATTTTGTCTCTGACTTTATTCGTAACACACCTGCTGGCATCTCTGGCTTCGTGTGTGACACTCCCCATGGCGTATCTGACTTCACCCATCACAATCATCCTGGCATCTCTGACTTCGTTTGTAACTCACCCCCTGGCATCTCAGACTTTGTGTGTAACAATACCCCTTTTGTCTCTGAGTTCGTGTGTAGCACACCACTTGTCCTCTCTGTCATCATATTTAAAACTCCACCTGGTATCTTTGAGTTCATGTGTCACACTGTCTTTCGTGGCTCTGACTTCATGTGTCATGCTTCCCATAGTGTATCTAACTTCGTGTCACACTTGCTGTGGCATCTCTGACTTTGAATGTCACACATACTTGTGACTCTGACTCTCTGTGTACCACTACACCTGGTGCTTCTGACTTCCTGTGTCACAATCCCCCTGGCATCTCAGAATTCCTGTGTAAAAATCCCACTTGTGTCCTGAGTTCATGTGTAACAGTCCCCTTGCATCACTGACTTCATGTTTAACACTCCAAATCGTATCTTTGACTTGATGTATTATAGTCCTCCTTGTCTCTCTGACCTCGTGTGTAACAATTCACATTACACACCTCCATGACTTTGTATCATGCTCCCGGTGACTCTGACTACTTTGTCACAAACCCCAGGGCATCTCTGACTTCCTTCATAACACTAGGGGGATTGTGAAGCAGAAAGTCAGAGACACCATGGGGAGTGGTACACACGCAGCCAGAGATGCCAGGGGGAGTGTTACAGAAGAAGCCAGAGAGGGCACATGATAGGTCACAAAGAATGAGAGACTCCAGGGGAACTATGACAGATGAAGTCAGAGAATCCCAGGGGAGTGTTACACACAAAGTCAGTGATGTCTTTGTGAGAGTTATACATGAAGTCAGAGACACCATGGGGTGTTTACACATGAATTCAGAGATGCCAGGTGGAGTGTGAAACACAAAATCAGGGATGCCATGTGGAGTGTGAGACAAGAATTCAGAGATGACATGGAGTTGTTATACATGAAGTCAATGATGCAGGGGTTGTGACACACTAAGTCACAGACACCAGTGGGAGTCTGACACATGAAGTCAGAGACACCAGGGGGATTGTTACAAATGCAGTCAAAGAAACCTGGGGTAGAATGACAAACGACATCAGAGATGACAGATGTTTTGGGACACAAGAAATGAGAGACCACAGGTAGAGTGTGACACATGAAATAAATGACACCAAGGAGTGTGTTACTCACAAAATGAGAGACGCCATGCAACAGTATTATGTATGATGTGAAACACACCAGGGAGAGTGTTAGACACGAATTCAGAGAGAATAGACAAAGTGTTACACATCACATCAGAGATGCCACGGTGACTTGAAACATGAAGTCAGAGACAGCATGTGGATTATTACACACATAAGAGAAACCAGGGGTTGAGTTACACACAGACTCAGAGATGCCTGGGGGAGTGTTACACACGAAGTCAAAGAGGCAATTTGGGGTGTTACACACGAAGTCAGAGATGATGGGGGACTGTGAAACTCTTGTAAGAGATGTCATGTGGAGTGTTACACACAAAGTGACTGATGCCAGAGGAAGTATTACTCACAAACTCAGTACCCTGGAGAGTATTACTCATGAATTCAGAGATGACGTGGAGGTGTGTTATACACGAAGGCAGAGATGCCAGGTGCAGTGTTACCCATGAAGTCATAGATGGCATAGTGGGAGTGAAACACAAAAACAGAGATGCAAGGGTGAGAGATAAGTCAGGGACCACAGGTGGAGTGTTACACAAAATGTGAGAGACACCACAGAGAGATTGACAAAGTCAGAGACACCACTAGGAAGTGTTACACTTGAAGCCAGAGATTACAGCAGGAGTGTTATGCATGAAGTGATAGATGCCACGGAAAGTGTTACACAGAGTCATAGACAACAGGTAGAGAGTAACATAAGAAATCAGAGAACACGGGGGAGTGCAATGCACAAACTCAGAGACATGAGGAGGAGTGTTATATATGACCTCAAAGACACCAGGGGTTTTGTGACATGTGAATACAGAAATGACAGAGGGAGTATAACACATGAATTCAGAGATGAAATGGGGGTGTATTATGCATGAAAACAAGGATACCAAGGGGAGTGTTATGCACAAAGTCAGAGAAACCATGCAGAGAGTTACACACTAAGTCCAAGATGACATGTGTGTGTAACACACAAAGGGAGAAATGTCACGTGGAGTGTTACACACGTAATCAGAAACACCACATGGAATGTTATACATGAAGTTAGAGACACCAGAAGGAGTGTTACATGGAGTCAAAGATGCCATGTGGTGTGTTACACAAGAAGTCTGCAACAATAGGGGGAGTGTTACACACGAAGTCAAAGATGCCAGGGAGGGGTTGGCTTGGTGGTGCAGCAGTTAATCTTGCATGTTCCACTTTGGCAGCCCGGAGTTCACCTGTTCTGATCCTGGGTGCAGACATGACACCACTTGGCAAGCCATGCTGTGGTAGGCGTCCCACATGTAAAGTGAAGAAAGATGGGCATGGATGTTAGCTCAGGGCCAGTCTTCCTCAGCAAAAAGAGAAGGATTGCCAGCAGATGTTGGCTAGGGGCTAATCTTACTCAAAAAAAAAAAGACTCCAGGGTGAGTTTGACAGGAATTCAGAGACACAAGTTGCAGAGTGCTACATGAAGTCAGAGACAAAAGGGGGAGTGTGATGGATGACCTCAGAGACACAAGCGGCAGTGTGACACATGAAGTCAGAGACCCCACTGGTTATGTTACACACAAAGTTAGAAACTACAGAGATTGTGTGATACATGAAGTCACAGATGCAAGGCAGAGTGTGACACATGAACTCAGAAGCAAAACAGGGAGTGTGACACATGAAGTCAAGACTACAGGGAGTGTGAAACACAAAATCAAAGACATCATGAAGATTATGATACAAGAAGTAAGTTGCCAAGGGTAGTGTTACACATGAAGCCAGAGATGCAATGGTGTTTGTTACACGCAAAGTCAGAGATGCCAGGAGGTGACACATGGAATTAGAGCCACCAGGGTTACTCTTACACAAGAAGACTGAGAGGCCACAGGGGAGCATTACACTCGAAGGCAGAAACATCACATGGTGTGTTACAGATGTAGTCAAAGACTCCAGGGGCAGTGACACATGACGTCAGAGAGTCCACATAGAGTGCTACACACGACGTCACAGACACCTTGGGGAATGTTACAACCAGTCTCTGAGACTACACAGAGAGTGTTACACACAAAGTCTGAGATACCAGCAGCAACATTAGACATGAAGGCACAAACGTCATATGGTTTGTTACAAATAGAGTCAGGGACCCCAAGGGTAGTGTTACACACCAGTCAGAGATGACACCTGTGGTATTACACAGGAAGTCGTAGACACCAAGTGGAGTCTTACAAATGAAAACAGAGGTGTCACAGGGAGTGTTACACAAACTGAGATGTGAAGGAGTATGTGAAACCCAAAGGCAGAGACACAAGGTGGAGTGTTACACACAAAGTCCGAGATGTCAGGGGGAGTGTGACATAGTCATTTGTGAATTTGTATGTCACACACCCCGTGGCATATCTAAGTGTGTGACATTGACAGAGGTGTCTCTGACTTTCTGTGTCACAACACCCTGTCGTCTCTAACTTTGTAACACTCCACCTGGCATCACTGACATCATGTGTAACACTCCTCCTGGTGTCTCTGACTTCTGGTATGACACTCCTCGTCATCTCTGATTTCCTCTACAGCACTCACCCTGGTGTCTTTGACTTTGTTCATAAAAGTTCCATGTGACATCTCTGACGCATGTGTCACACACTCCCTGTTCTCTCTCACTTCCCGTGTAACACTATTCCTGGTGTTTCTGACTTCATGTGCCACACACTCCCTGGTGTCTCAGATTCATGTGTAACAATCCCCATTGTGTCTCTGGGTTCGTGTGTAACACTCCCCTTTGTATCTCTGACGTCATGAGTAAAATTCCAAGTGACATCTATGACTTCCTCTGTCCTACTCCCTTTGTTGTCTTGACATCATGAGTAGGTGCATCACACTCCCCTGCCATCTATCACTTCTTGTGTAATAATACCAATGGTGTCTCTGATTTTGTGTCACACTCCATGTGGTTTCTCTTACTTCATGTGTAACTCTCCACGTAGAGTCTGTTTTCGTGTGCAACACTCCTCCTGGCATATGTAATTTCTTGTGTAACACACTACATTTTGCCTCTGACTTCGTGTCTGACAATCCACCTGTCATCTCTGACTTCATGTGTCACACTTCATGTGGGATATATGACTTCTTCTGTCACACATACCCTGGTGTCTCTGACTTCCTGTGTAACACTACCCCTCCTGATTCTGACTTGCTGTGTCAGACTTCCACTGGTGTCTCAGACTGTGTGTGTAACCATCCACCAAGCATCTCTGAGTTTGTGTGTCACACTTCCTCTCGTGTCTCTGAGTTTGTGCTCACATTCTCCCTGCCATCTATAACTTCATGTGTAACACTCCAACTGCCATCTTAGACATTTTCTATAACACTCCCCCTGTTGTCTCTCACTTTATGCGTAACACTCCCCATTGGCATCTCTGATTTTGTGTGTCACGCACTCCTGATGTATGTGACTTCCTGTGTAACACTACCACTGGTGTTTCTGCCTTCATGCATCACCACCCCTGGCCTCTCAGACTGCGTGTGTAACAGTGCAAATTGTGTCTTTGTGTTCACATGTAACAATCACCCTGGCATCTCTGATGTCATGTGTGAAACTCCACCTGG
>NW_025795823.1:4846-12724 GCF_021613505.1 Equus quagga
CCCTGGTGTCTCTAACTTCATGTTTAATACTCCACCTGTAGGCTCTGACTTCATGTTTCACACTCCCCGTCATCTCTGACTTAGTGAGTAACACTCCCCAAGGTATCATTATTTCCATGCATAAAACACCCCCAGGCCCCCTCTAAATCCGTGCCATAATGCCCATGTCATCTCTGCATTCGTGTGTCACTAAACCCATGGTGTCCTTGACTTCATTTGTAACATTTCCCCCTCAACTCTCTGGCTTTGTGCATCACAATCCCCGTCTTTTCTGATTTCATGAGTCACCCACTACCTGGTTCTCTGACTCTGTGTATAACACTTCCCCTGGCTTCTCTGACTTCTTGTGTAACACTCCCCATGGCGTCTGTGACAGCATGCGTAACACTCCATGTGACATCTCTGACTTTGTGTGGTATACTCCCCCTAGTGTCTCTGACATCCTGTGTGACACTCCTTGTGGCATTTCTGCCTTCATGTCTAACACTGCCTTGTGGCGTCTCGGACTTCTGATGTAATGCTCACCCTGGAGGTTCTGATTTTGTGTGTCAAAATCCCCCTGGCATCTGTGACTTTGAGTGTATCACTCACTGTATTATCTCTTACTTCTTGTGTCACACTCCCACTGGCATCATGGATTTTGTGTGACATACTCTCCATTGCGTTCTGAATTCGTAACAGTTCATGTGGCATCTCTGATTTCATGAGTAACACCTCCCCTGTTGTATCTGACTTCAACAGAAAGACTCACCATGGTGGCTCTGATTTCGTGTGTCACAGAGCCCATGCCATCTCTGACTTCATATTTTGCGCACACCCTGGTGTCTCTGGCTTCCTGTGTAACACTAACCCTGGTGTTTCTAGACTCGTGTGTCACACTCCACTTGGTATCTCAGAATTCGTGTCTAACAACCCCCTAGTGTAGCTGAGTTCATGTATAACACTCACCCTGGCATCTCTGACTTCTTGAACGCTCCATCTGTCGTTTCTGATTTCGTTTCATAATCCCTTTGGCCTCTCCGACTTTGTGTGTCACTGTGTCCCTGCCATCTATAACTTCCTGTGTCACACTTCCACTGACATTTCTAACTCCGTTTATAACACTACCTCTGGCATCTCTGAATTTGTGTGGAACATTCCCCAAGCATCACTGACTTTGAAGATCACACTTGGCCAGTAGTGTCTGACTTCGTGTGTCACATTGCCCCAGTTGTCTCTGACTTGGTGTGCTGTGCTCCCCTTGGTGTCTCTGACGTTGTGTGTCACACTCCCCCTGTCATCTCCGACTTATTGTGTAACACTCACTGTGACATCCCTGACTTCGTGTGTCACAATTCCCCTGGTGTCTCTGACTTCATATTTCCCACTCCTTCTGGCATCTCTGACTTGGTGTATAACAATCCCCAGGCATCTCCAACTTCATGTGTAACACATGCCCTGGTGTTTTTGACTTCCTATGTAACATTACACCTTTTGTTTCTGACTTTGTTTCACACTCCACCTGCAGTCTCAGATTTGGTGTGTAACACACCCCATGGCATCTCTGTCTTCATGTCACATGCTGCCTATCTTCCTTGAGAAGGCATATCACACTCCACGTCATCTCAGAATTCATGTGGAACAGCCTCATGGCATCTCTGACTTGGTGTGTCACAATCCCCTTGGCATCAAGGATCTCACCTGTCAAACTCCACCTGGCATCTCTGATATCCGCTGTGGAGTCTCAAAATTCTTTTGTAACACTCATACTGACATCTCTGATTTCCTGTGTCACACTACCCCTGGCATCTCTGATTTTGAGTATAACACTCATCATTACATCTCACACTTGTTGTTTCACAATCCACCTGGTGTCTCTGTCTTCATGTGTCACACTCCAACTGCCGTCCCAGACTTCGTGTATCCCACTCCCCATTTCATCTCTGCTTCCTTGTGTAAAATAACTGGTGGCATCCCTGACTTCATGTGTCACTCCTCCCCTTATGTCTCTGTGTTCATGTTTCACACTCCACTTGTTGCTGACTTGGTGTGTCACACTGCAACTTGGGTCTCTGACATCATGTGCCACACTGCCCCTGGCATCGTGGATTTCTGTGGAACACACCATGTGGCGTTTCTGACTCTATGTGTACCATAAACCCTGGAGTCTCTGACTTCTTGTGCAACACACCACTTGGCGTATCTTTTTGTGTAATGCTCCCTCTCTTGCCTTTGCCTTTGAGTCTAACACTCCCCTGTGAAGTCTCAGACTTCTTGGGTAACACTCACACTGGTGTCTCTGATTTCCTGTGTCACACTACCCCGGTGTCTCTGACTTTGACTATAATGCTCACCATTGTGTCTCTGACTTAATGTGTGACAATCTGACAGGTGTCTCTAACTTCACGAGTCACACACCCTTGGGCATCTCTCACTCTGTGTGTAACACATCTTCTTGCGCCTCTAACTTCCTGTGTCACAATTCCCCTGGCATCTCTGACTTCACATGTCACATTCCCTTTGGCATCTGGGACATCATGTGTCACACTTTCCTGAAATCATAACTTCGTGTGTAACAATCACTGAGCTGTCTCAGACCTTATGTATCACATTACACCTTGTGACTCTGACTTTGTGTGTCACTCACCCTATGGCATCATGATTTCCTATAACAATCCCCTTGCCACCACTGTATTTGTATGTCACTCTCCACCTGGCCTCCCTGACTTCATGTATCAACTTACCATGTTGTCTTTGATTTTGTGTGTAACACACCCCTTGGCCTCTTTTCTGTTTGTCACATTCCCTCTGGTGTCTCTGAGTTCATGCTTCACTCTCCTTCCACCGACAATAACTTCGTGTTTAAAACATTCCCGCTGGCATCTCTGACTTTGTGTATTAAACTCTTGATGGCATCTCTGCCTTCATGAGTATCAATCCCTGTAGCATCACTGACTTCAAGTGTCACACACGACTGCAGCTTGAGTGTCTGACATTGTGTGTCATACTCCCCATTGCATCATCAACTTTGTGTGTAACTCACCACATGGAGTTTCTGACTCCATGTGTAACAATCCAACTGTCATCTCTGAGTTCATGTGTAACACTCCACATTGCATCTCTGACATCATGTTCACATCCCTCTGGCCTATTTGACTTTGTGTGTGACAGTCCCCATGGCATCCTGACTTCGTGTGTCACACTACCCCTCTCAACTCTGACTTCATGTGTAACACTCCCCATGGTGTCTCTGAATTCCTGTTTCACACTCCACAAAGCATCCCTCACTTTGTGTTCACACTCCCCCTCAAATGTCTGACTTCACGTTTAAAACTCCCCAAGATGTCACTGACTTCAGGTGTCACAATCACCCTTTCTTCTATGACCTTTTTGCTAACACTGCACATAGTGTCTCTGAATTCCTGAGTAACACTCTCCCTGGTGTCTGTGAATTTGAGCCTAAAACGAACCCTGGCATCAGTGTCTTTGTGTTTACACTCTCCATGGTGTCTCTGATGTATGTCAAACTCCTGGTGGTATCGCTGTCTTCTTGTGTAACACTTCCCCTGGTGTCTATGTCTTCTTATGTAACACTCCCCCAAGATGTCTCCTAGTTCATGTGTTACACTCCCTATGTTGTTTCTGACTTCATGTGTCACACTCTCCCTGGTGTCTTTGCCTGAGTAGCAGTCTCCCATGTGTGTTTTATTTTATTAAACTTTTTTTGGAGGAAAATTAGCCTGAGATTACATCTGCTCCCAATCGTCCCATTTTTGTTAAGGAAGACTGGCCTTGAGCTAACATCCGTACCCATCTTCCTCTACTTTATATGTGGGATGCCTGACACGGCATGGCTTGCCAAGAGGTGCCAAGTCTGCACCCAGGATCCAAACTGGTGAACCCCGGGCCACCAAGGTGGAATGTACACACTCAACCACTGTGCCACCAGGCAGGCACCCCATGTGTATTTTGATTCCTGCCTAACACTCAACTTTGGTGACTCTGATTTTGTGTGTAACACATCCCGTGTCATCTCTGACTCCATGTGTCACACTCGCTCTCATGTCTCTGACCTCGTGTGTGACACTACCCCATGCATCACTGACATTGTGTGCAACACTCCCCCTTGCATCTCTGACTTTAGGTGTTACACTCCACCTGTCATCTTTGACTTCATTTGTCACACTCCCCCTCTTATCTCTGAATTATTTCTAACAATCCACCTGCTGTCTCTGAGTTCGTGTGTGACACTTTGTCATCAATGAATTTGTCTGTAACACACTCCTGGCAGATCTAACATTGTATGTAACACTCCATGTAGTGTCTCTGACCTAGTGTGTCACACTCCACCTTGTGTCCCTGACTTCATGTATCACACTCTGCCTGATGTCCCTGATTTCATGTATCAACTCACTTTGGTGTCTCTGAATTCATGTGTAACTCTCCCAATGGCGTCTATGACGACTTTGTGTGTCACCCACAACCTCTTGTCTCTCAATTCATGTGTAGCAATCCCCATGTCATCTCTGACACTGTGTCAGACACGAGCTGTTATCTTTGACTTCATGTGTCACCTGCCTGGTGGCTTCTCTGACTTCGTGCATAACACTCATTCTTTTGTCTTTGATTCCATGCATTACACTCCCCCTGGTCTCAGATTTCATGTGTCACACTCCCCCTGGTGTCTCTGACTTCCTGTGCAACACTCCACTTGGTATCTGTGAATTCGTGTCACACACAGCCAATGGCGTCTATGACTTGGTGTGTCACACTCCCCCTGGCAACTCCAAGTTACTGTGTAACACTAACCATGGTACCTCTGACCTCGTGTGTTAGAATGTCTGGTGTCTTTCTCTTCTTGTGTCACATTCCAACTAGCGTCTTTAACATTGCATGCAACACTCCCTGTGGTGTCCCTGAGTTCATGAGTCACATTTCCCCTAGTGTTCTTTGTGTGTCACACTTCCCCTAGCATCTCTGACTTCAGTGTCTCACTTCCCCTAGCATCTCTGACTTCATGTGTCACACTCCCATTGGCGTCTCTGACTTCATGTGTAACATACTCCATGATGCCTTTGAATTCGTGTGTAACACTACCCTGGTATTTCTGACTTCGTGGGTCACACATCCCAGGACATGTCAGACTTCATGTGTAACACTCTCTGTGAAGTCTCAGAGTTCGGGTGTAAAAGTCCCCCTGGTGTCTGTTTCATCTTGTTCAGCACTCCATGTGGCTTCTCTGACTTCATCTCACAGGTCCTGTGGATTCTCTGACTTTGAATGTAACACTCCCCTATGGTGTTTTGGACTTCTTGTATAACACTCCCAATGGCATCTCTGATTTCGTGTGTCAAACTCCTCCCAGCGTCTCTGACTTCAAGTGTATCACTCACCCTTGCATCTCTGGCTTTACGTGCAGCACTCCCCCTGGTGACTGACTTCTTGTGACAATCTCCATTGTGTCTCCGACATCATGTTTTACACATCACCTCTGGTCTTGACTTTGTGTGTCACACTCTAAATGGCATCTGTGACTTCCTGTTTCACACTCCCCCATCATATCTGACTTCTGCATAAAAATCCAATTCTTGCCTCTGAAATAGAGTGCCACCCTCACCATGGTGCCTCTGAAATCATGTGTCACTCACACTGCTTGTGGCATCTCTGATTTTGTCTCTCACACACCCTGGTGTCCCTGACTTCATGGGTAACACTCCCACATGGCAACTCTGAATTCGTCTGTAACACCCCCCTGACATCTCTGACTTTGTTTTTCACAGTTTTCCTAGAGACTCTGATGTTGTGTGTGACACTCCCCCTGGGTCTCTGACTTCTTCTGTCACATTCCACTTGGCATCTCTGATGTCATGTAACACCTCCACTCCCATGTCTGAATTCTTGTGTAACAGCCAGTGTGGCGTCTCTGACTTGATGTGTAGCTCTCCTACATGGTGCCTCTGAATTCGTGTATCATACTTCCCATGTCCTTTCTGACTTTGTGTGCCACACTCACCTGGAGTCTCTGAGTTCCTGAGTAACACTCCCTCTGGTGTCTCTAACTTCATGTGTAACACACCATCATGGCAGCTCTGAATTGGTGTGTAACACTCTCACAGGTATCAATGACCTCGTGTGTAACTCTCCCACTGGTGACTCTGACTTCCTTTCAGTCCCCCTGGAGTCTCTGTTGTTGTGTGTAACACTCCACATTCCCACACTGATTTCATGCTTAACACTCCCCTGGCTTCACTGGCTCCATGTGTAGCACTCCCTTTGGTGTCTAAGACATTGTGTGTCACAGTTCCCATGGCATCTCTGACTTCCTGCATAACACTACCCCAGGTCTTTCTGACATCTTGAATAACAATCCCCCTGGCTTCTTTGATTTCATTTGTACCCTACCTCCTTGGAGTCTTTGATTTCGTGTGCAACATTCCCACACACATCAGTGACTTTTTCTGATACAATCCCCCTGATGTCTCCGAGATCTTGTGTCACAATCCCCCTGATGTCTATAATGTTGTGTGTAACACTCCCTTTGGCCTCTCTGACTTCATGTGTAACACTCCCACTGGCACCTTTGGTTCTGTGTGTAACCCTTCAACCGTTGTCTAGGATTTCATGTGTAACACTCCATGTGGCATCTCTGTCTTCGTGTGTAACACTCCCCCTGACATCTCTGACTTCATTTGGAACAACCAAAGTGGCATCTCTGACTTCATATGTAACGCACCACCATGGAATCTCTGACATTATGTGTCACAATCCCTGTGGTGTCTCTGACATTGAGGGTAACACTCACCATTTTGTATATGAATTCATGTGTAACTCTCCCCCTGGATTCTCTGACTTCATGTGTCAAACTCCCCCTGTTGTCTCTGATTTCATCTGTCACTCTCCCACTGGTATCTCTGAATCTGTGTGTAAAAATCCCCGTCATCTATGACTTCGTGTGTCACACTTTCCATTGTTTCTCTGAAAACGAGTGTCACACTCCCCCGTCATCTACAACTTAGTGTGTGACACTCCCAATGGCATCTCTGACTTCATGTGTTGCATTCCCCATGGCATCTCTAACTTCAAGTGTCACACATGACCTATTGTCTCTGACATCGTCTTTAATAGTCCCCATCGTGTCTCTGACTTTCTGACGTTATGCATAACACTGCACCTGGAGTCTCTGACATTGTGTGTAACATACACCTGTGGTGTCTTTGACTCATGCATAACACTCCCTCACTGTCTTCATATGTTACACTCCCCCTGGTGTTTCTGACTTCGTGTTTCACACTACTACTGGCATCTGTGACTTTGTGTGTCACACTCCTCTTGGTGTCTTTGACTTCATGTGTAACATGCTACCTGGTGTCTCTGAAATCCTATGTAACACTACCACTTGTGCTTATGACTTGTGCCTTGAACCCACTGGCATCTCAAATTTTGTGTGTAACACTCCCTCTGGCATCCGTCTTCGTGAGTCACACTCTGCCTGGCGTCCCTGACTTTGTGTATCATACTACCCTTGTCATCTCTGACTTCGCATGTAATGCTCTCAGTGGCATTTCTGATTTCATGTTTCACACTCCCCATTGTGTCCCTGAGTTCATGAGTCATACTCCCCATGTTGCCTCTGACTTCTTGTGGCACACTACACCTTGGCTCTCTGGCTTCTGTGTCAAACTATGCCTGGTGTCTCTGACTTTGCGTGTCACAATCCTACTGGCCTCCGGACTTTGTGTGTAACACACCATGTGGAGTTTCTGACTTAGTGTGTAACACTAACCTTGCTGTCTCTGACTTCATGTGTAACACTCCACGTGGCCCCTCTGAGTTTGTTTTGTACACATCTCCTGGTGCCTTTGACTTCATTTGTATCACTCAACATGGCCTTTCTCCTTT
>NW_025795824.1:0-4571 GCF_021613505.1 Equus quagga
GGGGGGAGTCAGCTACATGAGGTCACCAGAAAAGCACAATAAACAATAAACACCCCCATTAAGAGTTTCTGGAGATAAGGTCTTCCCCCATTCCTCCTGGTGCAGAGAGGAAAACACCCACAGATGGAGACTTCCTTCACAAATGCAAATGTCTCTTATCAAAGGGCAAGCAATCTCCACTTCTCAGAGTCTCCTCCTCTGCAATTTTCAACAGTAACCAGCCTAAAATAATCTTCATCAGTAGCAAGGTTAAAATAGTGAATAGCATTTGCCTGCACAATGTAAGCTGAGGTTTATCATCATTTACTTGACAATGCTTCTCATGCAATTTAGCATTCCAAACAAGCCTAATTAGTGTCCCTCCTTTATAGGAAGGGAGAACAAATTTCTTTGAGAAGTTTCAGGGGCCCTCTGAAAATCCTCAGAGAAATTCTCTTCCTTTATCCAGGTCAAAGGAAAGCCTTTATTCAGGACTTGACTATTTGTTTGAGGGAGAAGCTTGTCAAAAATATCAAAAGATTTTTAAACACTTAAACAAGATCAAGAGGTTGCTGACCTTGTTATTGTAAAACAAAGGTCAATGAAACAAGGCTCATAATATTTAATCAAAGTGACAACAGCAAAAAAAAACCTTAATAGAGAGACCCCTGTCTTTTTGCACCTAGGAAATTACCTTAACAAAGCATAGATCTTCTGTAAACTTACTCAGAAGGAAAAACCTTTTATAACTTCTTTATCAAGAGCAGACTAAGAGTTTAAGAAAATTATCCTCTTAAAAAAGTCAAATTTTAATTTCTGCACCAGCTTATTTTTAACATTAAAACTCCTTCACTTAGTTGGATTTACTTTAATCTTAGCCAACTTGACCAGGCATAAAACTCCTTTCAGAATTCCTCCTTCACAAACCTTCTACGACTTTCTTTTTGCCTTCAGAATTTGTCCCATGTTCTTTTTTTTGTTTTTCCTCCTAGTACTTTAGGACAAATTTATCTTTCTTAACCAACCAAACAAAATTTCCATTCTTTTTATACCTTCTTTACTGAAAACTTACCCCTTACTTTCCTTGAATACAGGGCTGTTTTTCTTGTTAATTTCTAGCAGCTTTAATCACATATATTAGAACTCTTTAACCTTTAACAAACCATAGTAAACACTAAAAAGGTAAGCAATTATGAATTGTCTTTTATCCCAGCATTCTAAACACTTTTCATAATTTCTAGAAACGTGCCACACTTTACAGTAGGAGACTCAAAGACTTTTAGCCTCTCTGCAATAAGAAGCCAAAAGTAGATTAACTTAGATACATTTAGCAATAATGTTTCAGTGTTCCATCCAATCCAAAAGTGACCCAGATATTCAGACTTTTATAATTTAACTTAGCAAAACTCAAGATTGTTACCAAAAAGAATTTGGAAGCTGTTTTTTCCCAAGTATACAGACCATAAAACAGTTATTTTACCCACTTTTGTCTATTTAAATCATTTGTTTCCAACAATTATGTACAGATTACCTACGAAAACTTCACGAGGCATTAGACAAAACTGGTCATCATTTAAAGCTCTTATTTTGCTGAGGAATTTAACAGACAACATGAACTTATTTGACTAGTAAACCCAGGCTGCATGCCTGCATCATATTCAAATACCAACAACTTTTGAGGACATGCCTTTTCAATCAAACCAACAACGTAAACTTTCATTAACCAAAGATTAACCTATATCATGTTAACTTGAAAGACATTTGGGTTAGAACTTTTAGAAAAACTTTTTCTAAGTGCTTACTTTAAGTCAATTGAATGGAGCTCTTTAGAAATTGTACCATCCGGAGGTAAAATATAAAAACTTTTGTAACATATAGACACACACAGACAGACAGACATATAGACAAACATTTTCCTTAGATTTGGCTTTGGTGTTCTCATAGCAGACCACGGTGAAAAAACTTGTTTTCCCAGTTTTTTTTCTCTTTCTTATTCTTTCTTTTGGCCTTAGCAATCTGGCTTGGGATCCCCCTTTGTTAAGCAATTGCAATCACAGCATAAAGCCAACTGGAGTCTGGAGGAAAGGCTGCCCATTCGGGAACTGATCAAGCTGTTTTAGAAGCTCGATTTCCCTCTTCTCTTTTAATATTGTTTTGTTATAAAGTCTGAACAACTTCTAAGGACAATGTAATGGGTCAGAAAGTGTGCCACTTGTGAGTGTTACTCCCTATAGAAAGGTCGTAAACACTCTCTTACATGCCTCGGTTTTTCCTCCAGCAGTCTAAAACCACCGTGGGGCTCGGAGCGCAGGTGACCAGCCCTTATGTGGGCGTCCCCGGATGAGCCTGTAATTAATTACCGTGAATGAGAGTGGAGCTCCCTATGGGACCTCTGCACGTCGCCAGGATTGATCCTCTGACACTCCCGCTGAGGTCCTTAGTCACCTAAGGGCGCCTTTTGGTAAAGGCTGGGAGGAGCAAGTGTCCCTTTTCTTTGGAGGTGAACACGTTCAGTCTCTCATTTCTCTATCAAGCAGTTTGTTCAGACTTTATAAACACAATTCTTTCCAATTTAAAGCCAAATTAAAAACATCAGCCTTCCCCATTCACTCCCAAGTTCCTCTAGGCTCCTCTGGCCTAGGAACTTCCCTCTAGGCTCCTCTGGCCTAGGAACTGTACTGGTACCCCTCAAACCTCTAGTCTTAAGACCTTACCCAGCTCATATAAACTCTTGGACCGTCAACTTAAAGTAAGGAGGTCCGAGTTTCAGGAGAACTCACCAAGGTCACCTGAAGAATGCAGTGATCCGGGGGGCTCAATGGGCCCTTATTGGTACCAAATGCCAGTTCAGTGTAGATTCCAGGTGGCCTCCAGTGGGTTTCTCTGAAATCCTGCCGCGACTATGCCAAGAACTGTCAACGAAAATAATCCATAATCAATCTGTAAATGAAAATTTGGGTGAGTTTATTCTGAGTAGAAATCTGAGGACCATGGCCCGGGGCCTTTCTTCCCGAAGGAAGAAAGGGCACCAAAGAAATGAGGTGTACAGAGTGGTTATATACCCCCAAAGAGGGTGCTTTACATATGATTGAAATGTCCCTCCCACAATAGTCACAAGATTGCCCTGTCAGCACAGTGCTTGATGGACACAGCAGGTAGTGGGTCTGCTATCTTGGTGGGCGTAGCAGGAGGCAAGTCTATTGTCTCGAGCTGGGCAGTCACAGGTGAGCGCAGCAATCAGTTTCTAGCCTAAGGAAAGATGCTTAATCCTTAAGGAGACGCCAACCTTGGGAGGGGGAGGGAAGTTGGACCTTTACCTCAAGGGCCTTTTGCTCTTGCCATAGGGAATCTCTAAAGCAGATACACAAGGCATGCTCAACGGCCTCGGTCAGGCCCTTTTGGAAAGACAAGGTCAGGCCCAATTAGGTTTATACCAAATGGCTTCCTCATATTCTCCCATATATCCTATTGCTTGCCATTTTTATTTGTCATTTTCCCCTTTTGATCTCTAATCTTTCGATAGAAAGCATTGATGATCAAAACATTGTCCCTCGGCTCCAGGGTGGTTGCTGCCTGCCCTGGGTCCAACATGTCCCTCGGTGCTAGGCTTTTATCTCATTACTTGCCTAGTCATCCGCGTTGGGGGGAAATAGTGGACAAGCATGGAAGTATATTTATTAACAGAGGAAGCATTTCATATGTTATGTAATTTAGATTGTTGCACAAACATTGTATATGTGCTTTTCTATGACACCTTGCATTTACACTGTATATGATTATAGAACAAGTACAGTAACGATAATAACAGCATTTTTTGAAAGGATTAGTCTGAAATGAATTCTTAATCATAGTCTCTATCAGAAAAGGAAATTTGTCCAGGGTTATAAGATAGATCAACTGTCTTAAGCCATTGGGCAATCATTACTCTAGTTTGTATGCTACACTTACAACACTGAGTAAAGAAAACAACAATTAGTTTCAATATTATGACCAGTACAAGGATTCCAATAAATAATAGAAATAAGAATTGCAATCCAGATCAAAAAAGGGAACCGATACTGAAAAGGGAGCCAACCAAATAAATCAAAATGGGTGCAGGATTCACATAAGGCATCCATTTGCTTCTTCATGTGCTTTAGCAGAGATGACACATTGGAAGATTCATCATGTACAAAAACACAGCATTCAGTCTGAATAATTGTATATGTACCACCTTGGGATGCAGTAAGAATATCTAAAGCCACTCTGTTTTGAAGGACAGCCTTTCGCATTAAAGACATTTTGGTATTTAATAAGGCTATTCCTGCTTGACTGTCATTAAGGGCTCCTTGAGTAAATTTAGTCAGAGCTTCCATATGTAATAACGACATCTTTTAGCCCCAAAGAAGAAGCACATATAGCTGAAAATATAGCCATACCAGTGGAACACTAAACAAGCCCATCTGGCCTTAAAGAGAGGGAGATTGGCAAGAGGTTTTAACTCAGCCTGATTCCTTCCCTGCTTTTAAAGGAAACTCAGGGTGCAGTGTTTTAGCCATCCAGGCAGTAGCCAAGGCCAAAGATTTGTTCCACATAACCATTGAGTTCCATTA